>NW_017307479.1:249292-250664 GCF_000935625.1 Nanorana parkeri | reverse complement strand
CCCCCTCCCCTGTATGCTCTTCCAGTGAGTGCTAGAAGATCGGAGAGGGGGAATCCCTGCGGGGAGCGGTGACTGACAGTCACCGCTCCCCGCAGGGATTCCCCCTCTCCGATCTTCTAGCACTCACTGGAAGAGCATACAGGGGAGGGGGTGGGCATAGGTGGCTCTGCCTCTAGATACATTGTTGAAGCTGAAAGCGATAAGGCCTTTGCACCATGTAATTTTAAGTTGGATTTGGAAACAGACAGGTATATTGTCGGGATCTGTCCCGGCTGCGGCACTCTCGGTTTTAGCAAAACAAATGGCAAACGCACTCATCAATTTGTTACCAGCTCTAAGCAAGGTGCACATGGAAGGGCTTTATTTAAACTCTCAGTTTTAGGTCGCAGGAGGATGTTAGTATATGTCCTCCCGTGACCCTAAAGAGAACTATGGGAAAATAAGGTTACCCTATAGTTCTCCTTTAAAGCGGATCTCCGGGTTAAGCAACAAGTAACTAAATACAAGAGGCATGTATATTCTTACTTGAATCTTGGTGTGCTTTGTGTATTTCTTTCAGATCTGTTCAGTAATACAGCATGATACTTTGCTTCTGTGCAGGAGCTTCCTGTAATAAAGACCCATCAGGGTGACTGGTCTTGTGTTCGCCCCTTTCTGCTGGGGATGCTGAAATCACACATGGTTCAAAATTAACCTTACCTATTTCTCAAAGAATATAAAAAGTAAAAAAATAAATGAAGGCCCTAAATTTGCCAGGAGTTGTCCTGTGTACATTCTTTATTGCTGTACTTTGAGCTTAGTTGAATCGCTATAGAACACAACTCAAACCCAAACCACAGGAAGTGCAGCACTGCACACCCCATGTATTGTAATTCTGCATTTTCACCAGGCCTCAAATTGAGAAACTGCACAGAAATAAAATCAACCATCTCCAAATCACCCTTAAGCATGATCACAACAATAAAACTCAAATGATCAAATCTATTTTGAGCTGAAGCCAGATGAATTGCTGCTTTAAAACCATTTTTTGCATTATTTTTCCCTTGTTTAATTCTGTTGCAGTCAGAGCCAAGGGACCGGATACAGAGAAGCCTATGGGGAGATCTAATGGACCGATTCAATTTCCAAAGCATGACGCCACTTAAGCATTAGGACTAGAGCAAAGGGAAGAGAGATGGAGAGTGTGGGAGAGAGAGAGAGAGTGTGAGAGAGTGAGAAAGAGAGAGAGAAAGAAAGAAAGAAAAAAAGAAAGAAAGAGAGGGAGGGGGAGAGAGAAAGAGAGAACGAAAGAGAAAGAAAGAAAGGAAGAAAATTAGAAAGAGAGAGATAGAGAGAGAAAGAATGAGAAAGAAAGAGAGGGAGGGGGGAGAGA
>NW_017307479.1:227913-248793 GCF_000935625.1 Nanorana parkeri | reverse complement strand
GGGGAGAAAGAGAGAGAGAGAGAGAGAGAGAGAGAGGGAGAAGAAAGAGAGAAAGAGAAGGAGAAGAAAGAGAGAAAGAGAAGAAGAAGAAAGAGACAAAGAGAAGATAAAGAAATAGAGAGAAAGAGGGAGGGGGGAGAGAGGGAGGGGGGAAAGAGAGTGGAAAGGAGAGGGAGAGAGAAAAGAGGGAGGTTGAGAGAGATGGGGAGGGAGAGAGAGAGAGAGAGAGAGAGAAGGAGAGAGAGAGAAGAATGGAAGAGAGAGAGGGGGAGAGAGATGGGGAGAGAGAGTGATGAGAAAGAAAGAGAGAGGGGGTGGAGGGGAGAGAGAAAAGAATGAAAGAGAGAGAGGGGGAGAGAGAGAGTGTGAGAGAGAGGAGAAAGAGAGAGGAGGATGGAGAGAGAGAGGGGAGGAGAGAGAGAGAGGGGAAGAGAGAGAGAAAAGAATGAAAGAGAGAGAGTGTGAGAGAGAGAGTGTGAGAGAGAGGAGAAAGAGAGGGGAGGAGAGAAAGAGAGGGGAAAGAGAGAGAGAAAAGAATGAAAGAGAGAGAGAGAGGGGGGGGGAGGGAGAGGGGGGGGGGGTGAAAAGAATGAAAGAGAGAGAGAGAGGGGGGTGGAGAGAGAGAGGGGAGGAGAGAGAGGAGAAAGAGAGAGAGAGAAGAATGAAAGAGAGAGGGGGAGAGAGAGAGAGAGTGTGTGTGTGTGTGTGTGTGTGTGCGTGTGTGAGAGAGAGAGGAGAAAGAGAGAGATGGGGAGAGGGAGAGAGAGAGTGGAGGAGAGAGAGAAGAATTAAAGAGAGAGAGGGGGAGAGAGAGAGGGGAGAGAGAGAGGAGAAAGAGAGATGGGGAGAGGGAGAGAGAGGGGGGTGGAGAGAGAGAGAGGGGGTGGAGAGAGAGGGGGGTTGGAGGGGAGAGAAAGAGAGAGGAATGAAAGAGAGAAGAGAGAGAGAGGGATGAGAAAGAAAGAGAGAGGGGGTGGAGGGGAGAGAGAAAATGAGAGAGTGGAGGAGAGAGAGAGAGAGGGGAAGAGAGAGAGAAAAGAAGGAGAGAGAGAGAGGGGAGAGAGAGAGAGTGTGAGAGAGAGAGGAGAAAGAGAGGGGAGGAGAGAGAGAGAGGGGAAAGAGAGAGAGAAAAGAATGAAAGAGAGAAGAGAGAGAGAGGGATGAGAAAGAAAGAGAGAGGGGGTGGAGGGGAGAGAGAAAATGAGAGAGTGGAGGAGAGAGAGAGAGAGGGGAAGAGAGAGAGAAAAGAATGAAAGAGAGAGAGGGGAGAGAGAGAGAGTGTGAGAGAGAGAGGAGAAAGAGAGGGGAGGAGAGAGAGAGAGGGGAAAGAGAGAGAGAGAAAAGAATGAAAGAGAGAGAGAGGGGGATGGAGAGAGAGAGGGGAGGAGAGAGAGGAGAAAGAGAGAGAGAGAGAAGAATGAAAGAGAGAGGGGGAGAGAGAGAGTGTGTGTGTGTGCGTGTGTGAGAGAGAGAGAGAGGAGAAAGAGAGAGATGGGGAGAGGGAGAGAGAGAGTGGAGGAGAGAGAGAAGAATGAAAGAGAGAGAGGGGGAGAGAGAGAGAGGGGAGAGAGAGAGGAGAAAGAGAGATGGGGAGAGGGAGAGAGAGGGGGGTGGAGAGAGAGAGAGGGGGTGGAGAGAGAGGGGGGTTGGAGGGGAGAGAAAGAGAGAGGAATGAAAGAGAGAAGAGAGAGAGAGGGATGAGAAAGAAAGAGAGAGGGGGTGGAGGGGAGAGAGAAAATGAGAGAGTGGAGGAGAGAGAGAGAGAGGGGAAGAGAGAGAGAAAAGAATGAAAGAGAGAGAGGGGAGAGAGAGAGAGTGTGAGAGAGAGAGGAGAAAGAGAGGGGAGGAGAGAGAGAGAGGGGAAAGAGAGAGAGAAAAGAATGAAAGAGAGAAGAGAGAGAGAGGGATGAGAAAGAAAGAGAGAGGGGGTGGAGGGGAGAGAGAAAATGAGAGAGGGGAGGAGAGAGAGAGAGGGGGGAAAGAGAGAAGAATGAAAGAGAGAGAGAGGGGGAGAGAGAGGGGGGAGAGAGAGAGTGTGAGAGAGAGGAGAAAGAGAGAGATGGGGAGAGGGGGAGAGAGGGGGATGGATAGAGAGAGAGAGCAAGAGAGAGAGAGAAGAAAAAAAAGAGAGAGATGGAGAGAGAGAGAGAGCAAGAGAGAGAGAGAAGAAAAAAGAGAGAGATGGGGAAATTTTACTGGAGCATGCATAGAATAACACTCTCATCGATTCTATGAAATATATCATTCAGCTCTTTTTGTTGAAGCATTCGGCTGCTTTGCAGGGATTTCAGAATTAGAAATGAGAAATGTACATTTCTATAGGGCTTGTAGTGCAAGCCAGAGAGTGTGATTGAAAACAGAGAGAAAAGGACATTTCAGTTGCATGGAGATATATCATAAAATAATTATACTATGAGAAGGAGAGACAGAGACATCCACACAGCCAGTGAGGAGACTGACAAAAGCCCTTGGATCACTCCTCTCTCCACCCCCTTAACTCATTCACAAGATAACTGAGAATATCCGCATTCACAAAACACAGTGACACAGATCAGCACCACCTCTCAGCAGCAAGGCGCAGTCAGTCTGTGCTGACCGGAGATGTACACACAGAGGAAGCCAAGGAAACACTGCTAGCTAAAAGCTTGCAGACAAACCAACGTTTATAGATGTTTGCAGAGGATTTATCTTGAACTAAGCCATATCTGCGGATTTATCCGATAGACACTATGCAGTGCAGCTACAATCCTGGGAGTGATTGCATCTGTATGTAGCATCTCTGGGGTTCTGACGCTGCAAGCCGCAAATTGGTGTGGTGTTTGGGTGGCACACCTTCTCATCAGCAGCCCACGGTCAAGGTGGAGTATTCATTGAGACGTTTCCTATAGCTGGGATGCATACAAAGGGCAAGAAGGAGAAGCAGTAAGCTACCTGGATCTGGGTGGAGACTATATACTTGCCTAGCGCCATGGATCTAAATATACACATAGGTAATCTGGATCTATATTTTGTAATCTGTATTAACCTTTTTTAGTTATTGCAGGCTCTTTTTTAAATATGTTATTGGTCTTGTTAAATCATATGAATGGGTATGCAAGAATATCATATCAGCCTCACCCTATCAGCCAATCAGAAATGATCTGTTATTGCTTCAACATCTGTAAATTGATTAAATCTAATTGGTTCGCATAGGGTATGCACTTTGCACATCCGAGCTGTTGCTAGCAATGCCTTATTAAAAGCAGTGTGTGTTGGATTTGCAATTCACATGCAGTGGCCTTGCGTAAAGCAAAGAAAAAATATGCTAAGTGCAGTAATACATAGCAACAACCAATCAGAAATTGGCTGGCATTGCTGTGAATATTATAAACGGCAGTACGTGAAATGTGATTGGATGCTTTCGTTTACGTTCTTTGTGCTACACAGCTGCTCTTTGCATTGTCTTATTGAATAATCTTTTCTGGCTTTACATTTTGTGATTATGATCCTTAAATAAAGCAGGTGAGATTTGGTTATAAACTAGCCTGAATAACTGTGTGCCTGTGTAGTTATATTGAATTCTAATATACGTTGTCAAATGCTTTTACTATAGGAAGAATGGAAATTGAGCTCAAGATATGCAGTGGACATCAATCCTTCCTTTACAGATAACAAGGATAATAGTCTATACTCTACATCTAGCATATGGAGAAAAAAACCCCCCAGTTATAATGCTTATCAATACCATTTTGAATATTTAATGAGACCATGTACAACTATGTTAAGACTTTTAAAGGAATGCTTTAAAAAAGAAAAAACAATCTATCTAGAGGTTTTTTGGTATACAGTATGTTATGTTGTATCATCAGTACATGCCTTCATGGTGGATGTCATATTGCTTAATTCTAATGTAGGGTAAACAGTATCTGTATTTGTATTGTAGCACGACCTTTCATAACGGCAGGCCTAAAACAGTTCCGAAAAAAAATTCAATTAGCACTAGATTTACAATACAAGCTTAACCACTCCTTATTTAGTACGATGCAGCAATGTAGAGACTTGTATGTGAATGGTGCCGTAAACAACTAATAAAGCATCAAATATGACACTTATTTTCAAAATAGTATGCAAGAAGTACAAACTTTTCTGTTTAGATACTCTGATGATGTTCGTGCAGTTTAATAGCCCGTTTGTAAATATTTTTGCAGATGAAAATAGATGGAGACAATTTATAGTAAAGAGATCACAATTCTATACTAATGAGCAGTACATGTATGTGTATATTTATAAGGTTTATGGATTATATCAGGGAAACCAAGTTGTGTAATGAATGTGTAGGAGGTAATACTAATTACAATGATAAAATGTAGTTTAGGTTTAGTAATGTATTGTAAACCACTACTTATAATGTAATATGATATCATCTTCATCAAATTGGGATTTTCCCTATACCCTATACCTGAAACATACATGAATGAAGAGGGAGTTGACATACTTGACTAATATCACTGTGCTTCATCCATCAATATGGAACAGCAAGTTCTTGAGGTCAGTTACATCAAAGTCTGTGCCACAAATACAATAAAAAAATGTTCTGTTCATCAAATTAAAATGCTATATTCATATTTTAGGTGCTGTAACAACCTTGGTTCTTTTTTATACAGCAGAACATGTTTAGCTTTCAACAGCAGTTTAAAGATGGCGACACACATTACAATGTAACTGTACAACCTATGTATAATCTCTTTTGGATATACCATCAACTGTGTAGTGTAAGGGCCTACCCTTCAATTTACACCCAATCACGTAGGTCCCCCACACAATATATTAGTGAAGCTAAGACGATTATTCAATCAGATGTGCATCGCAGCATTAGGATTATAAATGGGCCCCCAGACAGATAAATGGTAATGTGGGGCAGATTTATAAAACTTGAGCACAAAAAATAAATAAAGTCATTGGTATGTCAGCCATCATTTTATGAAAGATCACACCAATCTATTTCTTTTATGCCATTTTCATGCTCTATTTCAATTGGGTAGATCATCTATGAATACCTCAAAAGCTAAAATGAATCTATAAGCCTGGAGATATATGTTTTAATTTTAAGGCTGCAGCTAAAGCAAAGCAGGACACATAAATTACTGGCTATAACCTGCTATAGATTATATGGTGCAGTTATTGCTAAACGAGCAAACCTAGACACCTGCCTCACACTGCACTGGTTTTGGGGTGGCTATAAACATGTTTTGAGGGAATGTTTTGCCTCAGTAAATGAGGGATAGTTTTGGGGTGCCCCAATACTAAGGATGGATCTGATGATAGTTTTCATAGTGGCATTAAAATCAAATACAGACAAGGTTAAAGCCTATAGGCAATGTCAAGCACAAAGCATGCTGGCTAAAACTAGTATACCTAGAAGGCAATGAGGAATTTGTGTAAAATCCATATAGGCCAGAGCCTATGATGGCAACATTTTAAGGTATGGCAGACCGCCCCTTCTTTCTTTATATTTTCCCTCTGCATGTGTTCAGGAAGAAAATTATTCAGATTTGCAATTCACTCATGTTATTTTATATTGTTATTATTATTGGTGTGGATTCAAAGACCTGTGGTCATTGAAAGCTGCATGGTAATATCCATTCTAGAGGTGCAAATAATTAAGTCCTGCCTTGATAGTAGGCCACTGTGGTTTACTCACTTAAAGTATTTATCTGTTTGTCTGTATCCACTCAATACAATTAAGAGTCTTCTTAAACAAGCCGTAGATAAGGGTGTTCCTTATACAACCATTCAGAATCCACCCACTATTTTACTGTGCCAGTTTATAAAACATGCATAAGGATTGTATTGGTTGCTATGAGCAATATTTCTGCTGCTAAAGATGTTTAAAAGAACATCTCCACAGATTATGATGGACGTATATATTTCCACATTACTTTGAGTGCTATTCTGTGACCTGATTTCCGCTTGAAGGACTGAAAATAGAATGCCATGGAGCCTAAGCGACCCTGTCTTGTGGGGAACGTTTTATGCTATTAGTTGATATTAGTATCATCCAAAGGTATTCTTCATCAGGTTTAAAACAATGTTTTGGTGCTTATTAATCACTTGTAAGCAAATTACAAGAAAATATTCTTCTATTGACAAAGTAATGAAACCTCTGGAAAAACATCATAATTAAGGAAAAACTACTCATTTGGCACTCAAGCAAATCCAATGGGTTCAAAGTTTGCTACTTACAATTAGATTACTGAATACAAGGCCCATATTTCTACAGTGAGGGGAATTCCCTTATAAAGAATTCCCATTCTATGACCATAGGCAAGCCTTTGGATTCAATGGATATATTGTGCATTTTAAGGGAATACTCATAATTATGTAACCTACAGGCTTGTAAATCTCTGTTTTGTGTCTCTGTATATTGGATAGTGGAATCATCATTGCTGCTAAACAGATTTAAGATATACCACTTGAGGTTGATGTATCATTGGGGTTTATTTACTAAAGACAAATAGGCTGTTCACTTTGCAAGATAATTTTCTCTTGGCTTAGTGAATGTAGTGAAAATTCACTTTGCACAGAATCCCCAATCACGAGCATGATACATGAATCTTGACACAGGAAACACTTTAAATTGCATGAAAAATGAAGCACAGAATATATACATAATAAGCAAATATGGCTGCCACAGTTCAGGTACATAAAACCTATAAATAAAAAACATCAACACTTTCTGCTGGGACAATTTATGTTGACACAATCACATCTGCTTGTATATCTAATAAAAATTTACAAAAGACTCACCTCAAAATATGACTGGAATGTAACCTTCAAGATAGATTTAATGTGTAAATATATGTACTGAGGCCCTGGGAATAACATTTCCCCTTTTTTTGTTAACATATATTTCAACCCAAGAACTAAAATGTAAAATATTGCATCTTACCAGTTCTTAGATGTTGTGGATGCATTGCTTTTCTTTTCTAGTTTTTGTTTACCTCTATTTTTACCAGGTGAACTTGCCAATGACACTTCCTGCCCTAGGGTTAGAATGCTGCTCTTCCATATATACAGTAGAATAAGTGAGCGTGGTGCTCACTTATTCTACTGTATATATGGAAGAGCAGCATTCTAACCCTAGAGGAAGAAGATTATAGACTGCTTTAGGACTATAGAACACCTCATCTCTTTTTCCATTTCCATAACAAAAGGGGAGGTGCTCTATAATCCACAAAAGGAGCAGGGAACAATTCTAACTGATAAAAGTTAAGCACATATACAGGAAGTTAGAAGCTCACAAAATTTCTGTCAGGATTAACAGGTATATCTTGCACTTAATAAACAGATATAACAAAGTGCTTTCAGCAGAATATTTAGAAGACAGACTCTAAAAAAAACAACAACAGTTCATTGTTAGGGTTTACATACACTTTAAACAGAACACAGATGAGCAAAACAGAGCTGGAAAAAGAAGCAGGGTCACTCAATGCCAAGAGACAGCTAAATAGCAAACAAAACTGTGAGATACATGAAAAAGAAGATAAAAACATGTGGTCCAAATATAATGTTGTCTCTGTATGAATCACTTGTAGGGCCACTTCTAGAGTAGGGGGTCAAGTTTTAGGCACCACATAAAAATGATATAGCAGTTATGGAGAAAGTTCAAAGAAATTAATGGAAGGGGTGGAAAATCTTACGTACAAGGTTAGATTACAAAAACTGGGTATGAAGATTTCTTAGAGATTTTTAACAGATCTGGAAAATTAAGTCTTTAGTCTATACAAAGGACAAGTGGATGCTAGTTTCATATATAGGAAAGTAGATTTTACTCTCAGTAAGGATACTTCAGAGTAGGAGTGGTTAAATCGACGTAAAAACAAAACTTTTTATTGGCTAAAGTAGGGAATAGTCTGGTTTTTTTTTAAATTATTATTTTATTTGCTGTCTGCTTCACTTCCTGTTCCACAGAACAGCAGGAAGTAAGAGGATAACTGTGCAAAGTAAGGGAAATACCCTCTTCAACAGTTGACGCCAGAACAGGTGTCTCATTGGAAGATTTCTTCCCACCTCCTGTTATGGTGAAATTTTTTGGAATTCTCATCACTTTCTGTACCAGACACAACAGTTAATTAGACAAATAGCAAGGACAAATCTTCTCAACAATTACATAGAAGACAACAAAAAAAATGTGACACGGTTTTTATAGTTCCCTACTCTAACCACATATTTTTGAAAGTGTTGGATTTACATACACTTTCAACTGTGCAACAGAACACTTTACTGGATGAGGTTGAAATAGGAAAGAAAATAGAACAGAAACAAGAACTGCATAGTTTTTTTTTAATACTAACAATGTCCAAAGTTATATATACTAAATGCTAACTACTATAGCAAATTTTATTCCAGGGAACTGGACCAACTAATCTTGTGGTGTTAGGAAGGATTTTTTTTAGTTGCAAAATTGTCAACTATAACTTTAACATTTTGCTTCCCTTTGGACTAAAGCTGCAGGAGCTGTGAGAGGTTGAACATGGTGGACATCAGCTGTGTTGCCAGACCATGGATGGATGCTTATTTAATATGTGCCTTATTAGACACCGCATATAAACATGAAAATGGACATATTCATGTTTATATGCGGTGCAAAAGTGCTAAACAGACTGTGTCTTACAGTTGTATAATGTCCATTTTCTTCTTTATACATGCTATATATACATACACAAGACAGTAAGAGATGTGCTTTCCTTTTACAATTATTAAACATCATAATCAAATAATTTATGTATATGCAGCAAAGTAACTCCTTAAATTTGATGCTGCTGGACTGTGTCCAGTCTAAGCTGATCTGATAGTTCTGTGCTCATTTGGTTTCCATTAAGCTTTCTGTTATCTTTTGCACCTGCCTGCTGCTAGGTGAGACCTTGCTGCAGAGCATCCAATAATGTGGATGAATATGTGTGGAGGTTCATAGCCAGTGATGCATGCTGGGCGATGTCATAAATATTTTGGGCTGACCTTGTGAGTTCTCTTTCCCCTGGGGCCTCCTGCCTGGGGGAGGGTGCATTAAATTATGTGCTGTCTGAACAGGTCTGCAGCCTGCAGGTGGTCAGATATCGACCCAGTCTTGGTCTGAATCTGTTCCTGGGATGGAGAACCAGAGAGGAACTTTGTCTGCTGGTGGTGCCAGAGAAGCCAGGATGGGTGTGGAGCTCACAGAAAGTCTGTTGTCTTGTCTATGGAATTCTGTGCTATGTCCACTGACTTGCAAAGGTTCTACAATACACAATGCTACTGCAATCAGTTTAAAGGCCCTTTGCACTGTGAAGCTCGGAAGTGGTCAATGAGTCTGGATTTCTGTACTGTCCTAGATGCCTATGTAATTTTTTGAGGTTGCAGATGTGCTACTCTAATTGAGAGGAGGAGTCAGATCAGCCCTGACCACCTTTAACAAATGTGACATACAGTATACAGGTTGTACATGGCTCCCAACCCAATCACTATCCAAAAATACCTACTGTACATAGAAAGAAAAACTCCTGTGTTTAGATTGTAGAACCACCATTAAAGGAGAACTATGGGGAAAAGCCTTAACCCCATAGTTCTCCTTTAACTTTAAAATGCACCCAGGGACCATTTTTCTTTGGATTTTTTTTCCATATGTCAAGTCATGACATTTGACAAAAGGTGAATTCTCCCTAAATGTTTGTGTGAAGGCTAAGCAAGAATTCAGCCGCAAGGCAAAAGGCTGCTGGGTTCTTACTAGATGCTGAGTTAAAAGGCACACATTTGTTCAACTCTCTATGGTTTGTCTAGACTTGGGCCTAGACTACTACTGTAGACCATAGTTTAACTGATTGTGTGTATTGGTGGAATGGTGACTGGGGCTGGACTGTGGCATTGCAGTTCACTGTGGTAATAAAAGTATGAATTGGTGGCTATACAGATGTGAATTTTTCTACCCGCCCAGAATTACTGCTCTTCTGGGCATATTTTATAAGGCAGTATAGTGTCAGTGATAATTTGCTTATTGCAGTAATCCACACCAACCAATCAGATCTCAGCACTGTAGTGGAACAGTAAAAATGTGTATTTCAACTGATTGCCTGGGGTAATCTATTTTGCAATGGCCAAATTAAAAGCCCAAAATATTTTACTGCCATGGATGAGTAACTGAATTAAGCAATTTTACTATATTTCTGAATGTAATCTACTAGCAATTTTTCACTATTTTGCTGCAGATAGGGTTGGGAAACTGTCTTTGTTTCCACGGGGGATTTCTCCCTTCACTTTCTGTCATGGCCACAGAGTGTTAGAGGGACAAGAAGTCATTAGAAGCCTCACCAATGCGGACATAGACAGCAACAATACTACTTTGACTACACATTGGGTCTTTATTAACATCAGTGTTTTCCTGACTCCTGTTCATGAAATCACAGAATACAATAACGACATTGGGGGGAATTTATCAAAACTGGAGCAGACAAAATTTAGAGCAGATTTGCATTGCAACCACTCAGCTTCTATCTCTCATTTTCAAATCCCAACTGAGCAGACTGAAGAGAGATGTTGATTGGTTGCCATGGGAAATTGCTCCAGTTTTGATAAATTCCTCCAATTTTCCTTTGCACTTGCATCTAGGAGTGTTGTTCATGTGCGCATTAGGCGATCTCCAACGACAACAGACATCCAGGGTGGTTTGTTTTCATTGCTTGCCCTGCTTTAAGATCACTGGGAGTCAGTGGGGACCATGCTGTACCCTTGTCCACTCCCACCAGCATCCTCATGACTAATATATGAACCACAGGACCGTTATAGTTTTTTGTGGTGGAGGGATTGCTCTTGACTCTACTCTCACAAACTAATGACGAGAACTGACAACCCAATGATTGCAACTCTTTTAATTTTTCCACATGTGTAAAGCAGAGGGACCCTTATAAACAATCAAGACACAAACGTTTTTAAAATAGTTACTCTTTACACCCTCAATTGTGGGCCTCCTTTGACAGCTGTCATCTCCTGTCAGCAGGCCTCTGCTCATCTGTCTGTGCCAGGGTTCAGACCTGTTCTAATACACTATGGTCATCTTAAATTTCCAGTCATTGTAGAAGTGAAGCTTGTTAAAAGGCAATGACAGTGAGAGCTGGTACATTACTGTGATTGTGATTTTCAGCAAATATAAGGACATTCTTAATGTGTTTTTTTACATGTTTTTTTCTCAAGTTGTTTTTCTGAACTTGTGTGGGGATTATAGTAGGTGGTCAGTTCAATACTGTAGTACTTAAATGTTCTTTAATCCGCATTGTTTGCCAAGCTAGGCATAGTTTGCAATGCTCAATGTTATCAAGGATAATCTAAGACTATATTTTTGGTAAAAGGTACATACTGTATATAATGTATGTATATATATATACATATAAATATATATAACATTTTGCAGCACAAAATAAAATTTAGAAAACAATTATTTACTAATAAAGACCATTTTTATGATCCTGATGATTTTGTTAGGATGACTAGATTTATTCAGTTTGATGTTATACTTGGGATGTGTGGGTGTCAGTTATTTCCAGTTACTCTTCCTTTCGTCTTTTATTTTTATGTAAGCTGTTCCACAGCAACGTGTTAATTTCATCCTCTCTCATCACTGCGCCCAAAGTGCTGCTCTTAGGAACATATCTGTTGTCCAAACTTATAGGATGTAGTGACAGAAGAGAGATTAGAATCAATGACCCCTCTGACATTGAAATCATGCTTATAGGCAAATCTGAGTCATTAACACAGAGTGATGGGCTGTCCCAGAATCAAAGACACACAATAGAGCTTATTTATAAAAACTGTAGCAAAGGAAAAATACAAGTTATGTCCCTGGCAGCCAATCACAGGGCTGGTTTAACAACTGAATCAATTTTACACTGGCCTGTGTTGATTTCCAATATCAGGTACAGGAAATTAGAAAACTTGTTTCTTAATTTAATTGTGTATTTAATCTGAAGACTGTAAGAAATGATCTTTAAATAGATCATGCAATTTTTTATATTTTCTGCAAAATAGCAGCTGAAAACTGATTGGTGGGTGGGAGAAACAACCTTCATGTGCTGTCATTTTATTTGCTGTAATGATTTATACATTTGGCAAACTGACCACCATTTCCATGAAAAATTACAAATAAAGACACTGACATTGGTTAAAGAAAAAATAAACACTTCCTTCACTAGTCATAAAAATAAATAAATAATTAAAAAGCAATTCAAGGGTCTTCTTGCGTTAATGTTCCTCTACCACAAAAAAGCAAGGTTAATCTTTGGGATCACAACATTCTTTAGGTTTAAAACTTTATGACATATCTAAGCAATTACTGAATGAATCCATGTGACTCATTTAATAAAGCAGAACTTGAGTGGAATCATGGGAGATTCACAACCCAACTCCCACTTCCTGATTCATTCATTCATTCATAAAAACTGTTCAGAATCCTTCATTCATAAAAACTGTTCAGAACTTCTTCAGAATTCTGTTGCTAGTTCCAAATGCTGCCAAAAGTATATTGTTGAGTGATTCAGGTATAAATCGGTCGAAATTTCAGTGACATAAACCTTTCTTGGATTGCATTTTTTTTTTTTTACTAGCAACAAAAATGATGAGAAGAACATCTCTGTAGCTGCTACAGATCCCTGCTACAAAATTGCCAGTGTGACATGGGTCACTAGATATAGTAAACTATCAAACGTGCATCCTGATCACATGATGTCTATTATGCCAGCATCTGCCTTGAACTGGAAAGGCATGGTGTTGCAGAAAAAGTAGATAGTGGTACACTGTCATATTGCAAAAGTGCATTTTATTATTGATCTATAAAATCAATTACACATGAGAAGAACAGAGACTCCTAACATGTCATAGAATGACTTAGTGCCTTATCCTGAGGAAAAGAATAGTGATTATGCATGGTTTGAGTGTGAGGCACGGAGGAGGTGCGGAGCGTGGATGCGGGCAGGTCTGGCAGCGGCGAGCGTGAGGTGGGGAGGAGGTGTGGCGCGCAGCGTGTGTGGAGCCGTGAACAGGGCCAAAGAATCAGAAGCCGATTAATCGATTATTGAAAAAGTTGACAACTTTTTCAATAATCGATTATAATCGATTATGTCGATTAGTTGTTGCAGCCCTAGTTTTCTTACCTGTCCAGGCACTTTGCATTTTAAAAATGGTAACTCATCATATAATTGATAATAGATCATTATAGACTTTTTAGGGGACAGCTCGATTGACAACTATAGAAAACCTCAAACGTTAGGTGCCACCTATAGTTTTTCATGAGCATTGGCTACCTGGCTCCTGGGACTTGTCCAACCCTGGCATAGAAACTATTTAAACATTGATAACACAGACTAATTCAAGTATATATTGTACATCTGGGTTGAGCAACTCCTGGTCACCAGGATGCATTTAAGACCGGGAAAAAACATTTGTAATCTATGTTCACCACTTATCTGTTGCCTAACTACAAGTCACCTATACAGTATAGTCATATATAAGTAGTTGTCTCCTTCTGTAAATGCTAGTTGCAGTACTCTTATGCTAATCCAAAGGCTTTAATCCATGGTGTCTCACTACACCAGAACAAGTGTTCATGTTAGGAGTTTAATTTCAGTCTGACTTTACATGCTTCATACTTATCTTGGGTCAGTGGCGCTAGGGCTGCAACAACTAATCGACATAATCGATTATAATCGATTATTGAAAAAGTTGTCAACTTTTTCAATCATCGATTAATCGGCTTCCGATTAGTTGGCCCTGTTCACGGCTCCACACATGCTGTGCGCCGCACCTCCTCCCCACCTCACACTCGCCGCTGCCAGATCTGCCCACCCTCATCCATGCTCCACACGCCGCACCTCCTCACCGCCAGCCCACATCAACGATCGGCACAGGGATGCAGGGAGAAGAAGTAGGGAGGAGCAGGTGGGGGGGGGATTACAGCCGCCGATAGACTGGTCCGAACTCAGAAGCAAGTTGCTGGAAGACTGCTCAGGTAAGCCTGCACTTTCCCATACATGGTGCTCTATAATGTATTGCTGGGATTTGTATTCCTCTATAGCTGATGGTATATTGCTCTGTATATTATACAGAACAATATACCATCAGCTATAGAGGAATACATATCCCAGCAATACATTGTACACTGTATGTATAATGTATTGCTGGGATTTGTTGTATTCCTATATAGCTGGTGGTATTCTGCATTGCGCTGTATAGAGGACTACAAATCCCAGCAATAATACATTATATAGCGCAATGCGGAATTCCACCAGCTATAGAGGAGTACAACAAATCCCAGCAATAGTACATTATACAGTGGTGCAATGCCGAATACCACTAGCTATAGAGGACTACAAAACCCAGCAATAGTACATTATACAGCACAATGCAGAATATCGCCAGCTATAATGTACTATTGCTGGGATTTGTAGTCCTCTATAGCTGGTGCGATTCTGCATTCATTGCTGTATAATTTTACACTTTTCATTTCACTATATTGCACACCACACTTTTTTTTTTCTTTTTTACTTCCACCGCTCCAAGATTGCTCCTGTGATGGACTACAACCTCAATACAAACTAGTAGTCCCAGCACTGGAGCCATTTAAAAAAATGTATTTTATTTCATTTTTTATCCGATTAACCGATTAATCGAACTTAATAATTGGCTAACTAATCGATTTTGAAAATAATCGTTAGCTGCAGCTCTAAGTGGCTCAGAAAGTATTAAAACCTAAGAGGCGGGGAACTACCATTTTCAGAAAAAGGTCAACACTGGCAGCTCCTGTTTTGTTTTAGTACATGCCTCTTTTACATATACCCCATGGACATTGCATTATAAAAAAAAAACACTTTAATCTGTTAGAGATTTTTAAGGGATGTATTTTAGTTCAAATAAAATGTGCTTTGAACAATTTCATAAAATTGATATTATATAACCCCCTTTTTACTCTTTAGAATATTTTTGTTGAGATATATTTTGTTTAAGACAAAAGCTGAGCTGATACATTGAAACAAATATCTCATCTGAAAGGGAGGCTTAGGACATATGTCTGTTTTTTAAAAGTGAAATTGTTTGTGATGCATCCTCATAGAATCTGATGGATATGAAAATATATCATATTAATTTAGATATGCAGACAAGATTATTCAACCTGTGCATTAGACAGCATCATGTAAATGGTAGTATGACACTTCACTTTCTCCACTAGTGTCTCCTGCAGGAATCTCTGGGGAGCGATGCCTGGAAAAGCAATTACAGGCAGGATAATAAGAAATAAAGTGGTTTTCTCCAAGCAGTTTGCAGTGTAGATAAGGTCATGTGTTTCCCTTGTGGTCGGAGTTAAGTTAAAACTTTCACTGAGTGCTTTTTAATACGCATTATATTCAGGGCTAGTATTAAGAAAATATTATGTAGCTGGAGGCTGGTGGCACAGAGCTCTCAGTGCCCTAATCTCTAGGTAAGCTATGTTTATCCACAAGTTACACAGCTTTTCACAAAATGTTACATAGTTTTCCAGGTTCTGTTATGGAGCCAAATATAGAAACTGAGGAACCATATTTATGCTTTGAGAAAGAGGAAAAGGTCCTTCAACCTTCACGGCTGATCATGCAGAGTGCCACACCCCAAAGTTTTTTAACTCCTAAAGTGTATGTATATAAAAAAAAAAAAGTTTTGGATAAAGTGGGGAAGAGTTGTGCTAAGGGAGACTTACCCTCTCTACTTCTGATGGATATTGTCACCTAGACAGAAACATTTTACAGCTGTCACCAGAACAAGAAGTGAGGGTAAATCATTAAATCATTCAATGGGGACACTTTTCCAGCTACAGCTGTCTAATGGGGAAATATTGCTTACTTTGTAGAGATTTCCTACCTTGCTAATGGTACTAGTGATTCTGGTGAAAGTGTAGATGGAGTGAAATTGGTGGTTAATTGCAAGATTTATCTGAGTATTTTTGGATGCACTTTTGGAATTAAAAAACCCTGTTCTGCATTAACTTTCCACTTCCAACCGTTTCAAAAACCTTTTATTGACACCAGCTTGTACACATTGTGTATCAGACAAAATAATAAAAAAAAATTATTTCATTTTAGCTATACCTAAAGGAAAAGATGAGCTTTAATTATGCTAGTTTGAATGCCTCTTTTCATGTTGATGGTAAAGTAGGGAGAACCCTTGTATATTTCTAAATAGTTCTCAATATCTTTATCGAAAGATCTAAACCACTCCTCCAGATTCCTGTGGAAGCATTCTTCCTGACAAATAACTATTGCTTTCTGCTTTGCAAACCTATGAGATGGAAAAAGAAGTATAATGCAGGACACGTTTATACAGTAAAATCTTTAAATACAATATGACATTTATTATAATTTGAGCTTATTAATTAAAGTTTATGATATAAGTGTTTATTTTCCAGAAAGTATCGTAAAAAAATAAAGCTTAATAATTATGAAATGTATTGTTTCATTCTGCTACATATCATAACACAATAATATTCTCCTATATATTTTATCTATTACATAGATAGATTACAAATATATTTTGTATTTTTCAGGATCTTCTGATGTACCTTGATGGAAGATACCACTTGAAATATATTACTATCCAAAGAGTGACTGTCATTACATACATAAGAAAGGGGACGGCAAGGCCATGGATATTTCAACTGGAGACATCCAGCAGGTTCTTTCCATTGACCAAATTCGTTCGATCAGGGCCAACAATGATTATGTGGAGCGACCAGCTATATCGTTCATGCAGACTTGGTCTAATCCTTCCCTTTCTCAACATGCTGCAAAGCAAGAGTGGTCTAATGACCACCTGGTGACCTATAATCACCAGGATCTACATCGCAGCCAAAGCCATCAACACCAATCACAACATATTATCCAAGATCTAAGTCATTCCAGTACAATAAGCTCAGTTTCTCGGAGTACCACAGCGTCAGACCAGAGACTGCTAACTGGAATTACTCCATCCAATTCAGGGCAATCACTTATGAGGACACAGCCTAAGGATGGTGACCTGAAGCAAGACCAGTTCATTAAAGGGATAATGGAGAGGTCAGATAGCTACATGGGTCACAATTTCATCTGTGAGGAGTGCGGGCGTTGTATTTGTGATGAATGCACACAAGTTCGGAAACTTCCTTCTTGTTGGATTTGTAACCAGCGCTGTTTGTGCTCAGCCAAAAATGTCATTGAGTATGGAACTTGCCTTTGTTGTATCAAAGGCCTCTTCTACCACTGCTCTTCTGATGATGAGGACAACTGTGCTGACAACCCCTGCACTTGCAGCCAGGGATCCTGCTGTGCTCGATGGGCATTCATGAGCTTCCTTTCTTTCTTCATGCCCTGTCTATGCTGCTATCCTCCTCTGAAAGGATGCCTGACACTCTGCCAGAAAGGCTATGACAAAGTAAAAAGACCAGGCTGTCGCTGTGAGAATCATACCAACACTGTCTGCAGGAAAATATCCTCCTCTAGTGGCACACCGTTCCCAAGGCCTTTTGACAAACCAGTATGACCTAAGAAGACCATCATGGATATGATCCTACTTCCTTTTCTCCTATAGTACTTCCTGCTGTCCACTTCTTGGAAACACTTGGTGCCAGAGTCAGCGAAAGCCTTACCAACACCCTAATAACAATTCAGGAATGTAAGAAATATTTGGGTGGAACAGTATACAATTACAGAAAGATATACAGAACAAACAGACACCTCTAAAGCTCCTTAAGTTCATGCTGCAGTAGACCAGTGACTTTTGGTTCTGTAATGTTGACATTGAGATCTCTGCCATGTGACCTCCTCTGAGTAACATATTATTGGTGTCAACATGGAAGTTATATAAATCCTGAAGATATCTTCTGCCTGGACCCTTTTACAAGTGAAACACTTCAAAAATGAAAAAAAAAAGAAAGGACAACTGAATTAAACAAACTGGGCACATGATGATTTATTTTTGGCAGCGGAGTTGGATTATGAAAGGAACAATGATAATGAAGCATAAAACCCAAGATCAACTGCAAAAGCTTATGATAAAGATGAAAATGCGTGCACTTTAATTTAGCAGACATAGCAATCACAAGAGGAACTGTACTTGTAGAACAGTATAAACGACACATTGAAGGTAAATGGCAACATGAATCAAACAGGGAAAAGGGAAAGAACATATTTTAAGGATGCTTGGATTAGTCAAATTAGAATTAATGCTTGATTAATCCACATCTAGAGTACACTCGATGCAATGGCAAGCTAGGGAGCCATATTTTATTTATTCTTTCAATTCCAGAAGGAAGCCTTTATCAAACTACTTTTCAGCTAGGTGAAATGCATTTTGTCACATATCAAGATATTATGTAAACCAAAGGAGATATATTTTGCATGGATAGGTTATGTTTCTATTCTTTCTTGCCCGTACCTCTGTATTAATATATTTGTTTTTAGTTTTCAGCCACTGTTTCTAAGGTGACATTAAATGCTTTCATTTTATTATCCACAGGGGATAATATATCAAAATTAGTGCAAAACTGTGGAAGTGCTGCCAATAACAACCATTGATATGTCAGCTGCCATTTTGTCTAGTACAGGGTATAAGATGGAAGCTGGCTCCTGATTGTTATGGGTACCAGCATTTTCTTTGAATAATGATACCCTCTGTGTTCTATGAACCTCATGGGTACATTCTTGCTAGTGTATTGTGTGGTAGATTTATAAGCTATATAGTCCTGAATGGGCAGATGTACCACTTGAGGTGGGGAGGGGGTATTTATAAATTGATGAAATAATGAGTATTATTTTGAATGAACTAAATAAATTAAATTTATAATTTTATAGGTCTGTGAAAAGAAACTGCAATGGGAAAACCCCAAATTAAAAGTCTATAAATACCTGACTAAGTCATATGTAGAATTAAAAACATGCACAATTAAAGGGAATCTGTGAGGACAAAAATATGGGAATTGCCAATGCTGGCCTGTTTTTGAAGCTGCAAGCTCTGAATTTATAATCTTTATAATTTTTCACACACGTGCATCTAACAGGAACATGGCTGTTCTGAGTCAGTGGATTACTATAGTAGAATGTCTGCCCTGGATCTTGTCCTTCAAAAACAAGTTAACAGTGATAAATGTCAAATTTGTATCCTGACAAATCCCTTTAGGAGATGTAGAAAAGCTGTAGCATGGTTTAAATATTTATATTCTCAGGAATTACCTGGGCTTCTTTGTGTAGGCAAAGAGCAACATAAAAACTGATGTACCCATGAACAACCAATTGGAAACAATATTTAATTGTTCGACCACAGAATTCGTTACTAGGGGTTACTGGGATATGTCATTGCTCTTATCACTATTTAAGATCATCTCTGCCTATTTCAAATTGTAACTATGAAGGTATTGAGGCAATAATATACAATAAATATACAATGTCCTTCTTTTTTTGGAAAGTACTGGACAAAGGTCAGTGGAGTAGTAATGATATCCCCAAGGGTTCCTGGGCCATTGCTGGAACCACTCGCTACCTTGCTCACCCCAGCTAACAAAATCATGTTCTAAGACCACATATTTGAACCTTATCTGTTTTATCTGTTTTGTGAAGTTAGTCACTCCCAGCACTGCACAAGGGTAAATGCCCTTCGAGATATGTTAATCACTGCTTAACAGAGGGGCACCCTAATAGGTGGTTACAAAGGGTTGAAGAAGGGAGAGTGTTTTGTGGACAGGCTTGAATTCAGTACCATAAGGCCTCAGTCACACTGCGTTAAGTCGGGCCGTACACGTCCTTGCGGCATGTACACCCGTGTCAGACCGTTCCCAGGAGGGACAGGTGCTACGTGTGTTTGCACGCAGCAGCCTGTTCTTCCCTATGGGAGGACACAGCCGTACACTGTCATGCGCACACCAGAACTGCACATCCGTGTGGGTCCGAGTACAGGACACCCGGACCCGCACGGATGTGCAGTTCGGGTGTGCGTATGGCCGCATCCTCCCATAGGAAAGAACAGAACAGAAATGGCCCAATACGGGTATTAACGCAGTGTGAATTAGGCCTAATGGGGATGGTCAACGAACACAGATTTATTATATAGAATTATATACTTTTTTTCTAAAGGTGCTTCTATCAATTAAATTGGAACAAACACAAGATAACGTAGGTTAGGTCAAAACAATTAAGCTTTACATGGAAATGTGCCACAATAATTCACTGCAGATTGCAGGTCAAAAGATGCCAGCAGCTTTTAGCCCAGTTATGGATCAAGAAATTACATTTTCTGAGGTTATCATTTATTGGTGTCCGTGGAAATATATAATTTCTTGTGATGTTAATGGTGCAGCTGTCGACAATTGACTGTATTTAATCCCTCGACAGATCCAAACAATGGGACAAATTTCCCATTGAAAAACTGTCTCACAGTCTATGCTGCTTCTTAACAACTAATTGGGCTATCTTTTTAAATCTACATTACTGAAAGGGACAATATGACACCCTAACATGCTGCAACACAGACTGGGATAATTTTTCTCTCATACCCATAAATGAGTCAAACTTTTCTTTTTACCAATCGTAGGTCAAATATCAGGACAAATAAAATTCTAGGGTAGTTAAAATTGTGCATACAAATGTTTTAGAAGTAAAACTCTACCTACTCTGCCACCAACAGAACCTCAGACATCTGAGACTGCTGGCAGCTATTTATGCCTTTATGCCAGTGTGTCTTTCTTGTATCTTACCATAATTTCAAGTCACTTGACCCACTGATGCTCCTGTTTTTACAAAGAGCAATTATACTTCTCATTGTAAACATCTGCCCAGTTTTGCAGTCTTGCTACACCATGTTTTGACGATGTTCTGCTGACCTGGA
>NW_017307479.1:211393-227871 GCF_000935625.1 Nanorana parkeri | reverse complement strand
AAAAAACAAACTACATTTTAAGTGCTTCCATGAAAGACAGGTGTTCTCAATGGTGAATGCTGCTGTCAATACTCATGGATGCTTTCCTAATGCTGGATGCACCTTAGAGGCTGTTTACAATATCTGAATCATAGCAAGTTACTAAGATTCCGCACCATAAGAACTGTCTTGATGGTGGAAACTTTGTATACTTGTCCAGAAAAGCTATCATGGTGTGTTAGCAGACACAAACATATACCATGTTACAACTCAAGTGTATGAGCCCTAAAAGTGAAAGAGTGTTTCTGAAAGCTATGCTCCCGGGCCTATTTTTAAAAAACAGTCCAATGAAGAATAATTTTTAATTTAAATATAGAATTGAGAAACATGTATGCAAAAGAAAAATGTATTTTCATAAGATTAGCATTAATTTCTTAAAAATAATAGCAGCAAAAAGAAAACCTAACAAAGGTCTCAGAAAAATGAAGCAGGTCTTACATGCATGTGTGGGGTTGATAGATGTTTCATAAGCATGTAGTAAACATTTTGCGATTGAAAATATTAATTAACTCTACAACCTATAATTGAAGCTTTCTTTCCAATACTATCCCTCTTCTTTATTATTATTTTGTGGGTTCTATACCAGATTTGAAATAGGAACTCCACTCAATAGTGTGTGACATGAGCCTATGTGGTAAAGTAACTCACCCTAACAACCCCTCAAGATGTACTCTACTCTCAGTCCCAACCGTTGCACTTTCAATTGTAATCTATAAACTATCATAAAAAATCCCATTAATGCGGTAAAAATACAAAGCAAACTGCATTTATTTTTTTTAATGCTTTTACATTAAAAATCTTGCTGATCCTGCCAGTGAACAGTCTTTTTAACAGGGTGACAATGCTAAATGCCCTGCAGTAAAATTACGGCATCCTTGTCACCCTGTTCGGAATAAGGCCCTACACAAGGACTACACCACTGCATTGCAATGTACGTTGAGGAGGAGGTTTATCAGCATTGCTACTGCTGATAATCCTGCCCCACACTGCCAGTCAGGGTCTACATTTGCAATGAACCTGTCAATAGAAATACACAAGACACCATCTAGCATCCCTCCCCCAGATTCTGAGGGCATTTACAAGGGAATATTTATAAATGAAAATGTGTGCCTAATGTTGGACTTTAACAAACAGTCACATATATGTGCAAGTACCATTTTCTGCTCTAATTAAGTGATTGCCACAAGTCAGAATTTGAGGCTCTCTCTACAAAAAGTTTACTTTGTTTTACATAGTGGACAAAAAACAGGACATATGAGACTCTATCGTGGGTACAAAAGATTCAGGAACTTCAGAAAGAAAATGTCCCCTACTAGTAGACACTTCAACATGAACCATTCCATTAAGTGCAATGGGTTTGATTTACTAAAGTCAATTAGGGTGTTGACTTTACAAGGGAATTTGCACTTTGCAAGGGACTTTTCTCTTGACTTAGGGAATGATGTGAAATTTGACTTTGCAAAGAATACCCAATCATGTGCACGGAAAATATAAAAAACAGTATTTTGCTTGCACATGATTGGATGATGGAAGTCAGCAGAGCTTAATCTCACTGACTAAGCTAAGGGAAAATTTCCCTGCAAAGCGCAAGTTTCCTTGCAAAGTGTACAGCCTTTTTCGCTTTGGTAAATCAACCTAAAAACACTCTCTTTACCTTGCTGATTACATTCACCTGACATAGAAGCAAATCCTTCACAAGAGTTGTTTGACTAAGCTTAGATAATGGCAATCAGAAATGGAGAGAGATGATCAGGAGCAGAGTGTGATAAACCTATGGCACAGGTCATATTGAAAATTCTGCTGTAGATTCCTTGAGAAATACAAGGAGGCACTAAAGGATTCAGCTATCTAGCCCTTTACAGTAAGAGGGGATTTGCACACTTGTCTTCTAGAATGTGATAACTTCTTTCTGCCACATGTTTAAAGGGAGATAATCCTACAGATGTAAACAGATATTAAATGATCTGTGTGCCTTTAATAAACCTTTCAAGAAGTGTACTTACCCACCTTTAAAGCACATCCTGAAACACTAGAATCATTTCCATTACAATGCTGGTAACTAGCTCATAAAACTAAATTCATAAAACTGATACCATCATATTTGTAGTAATTTAAACACATTTCTGTGTGTGCTCATTGTATAAGAAATTGTACATCTTTGGTATAAGCTACCCGTACAGTAGTTATGTTTCACATTTTCCTCCACTATGGTCTTCTACCAACAATACCATATTTTGCACTCTATAAAGGTATGGCCTACAGATATTAAACAGTATAACCTCATCTCAGGTTAGAAAGTCTAACTTACGGGTTAATTTACTCAAGTCACATTTTGTTTTGTGACTTCAATGAAACTTTTATTTTTCATACCTATTTTTGTAAATTGTTGTCCTACCCTAAAAAATTACAGTTACAATTTAATTTATAAAAAACCAACATAATTGTAAGTATTATTTTGTAATAATGCCTCTGACATTTTAGTTTGTTCTAAAATGTGAAGCATGCCCTCAAAGGTTTTGTCACTATTTCTATGACCATAGGTTAAATAGACATTTAGCATCGCATTTAAAGAAAACACTGCAGCTTCTTCAGCAGTAAAGTGCTTCAAATAGATTCATCTGCAGATGTGCTTGACAGCAGCAACGATGCAATATTTCCATTTGAATGCTATCAACTAATTTATTAAACAAAAAGGTTTAATGTAAATGACAAGATAGAAAGTAGGAATTTAAACATCTAACTGGAGAAAGGACAAAACTTTTTAAAATGTACACTTTACCAAATACTAATAACAATACGTTGAGGCAAAATTCTAAAAGATCTTAGTGACATTTAACAGAGTAACTTTTTATGTTTCCCTATAAAGTAAATGTAAACTAAAATCTCACAAAAGCTTTAAAATCTTAATGTAATTTGAAAATACATTTTCAATATTTTTAAACTTTGCAGCATTCATTAAAATAATTCCTGGTGATCCTGCCATGAAGGTCCTTGTTCAGGCACTACCTGTTATATTGACAATGCTCTTTCCCTGTCTGGACAATGCTCTTTCCCTGTCAGGACAATGCTCTTTCCCTTTCTGGACAATGCTCTTTCCCTGTCTGGACAACGCTCTTTCCCTGTCTCCCATTTGTGATCCTGCATTGTCACAAGGGATTCCGATGGAGACCACAATTGGCTGTTTCAACCTACATAACACAGACTTGGTCCACTGGTGTATGGTATGACTGGTGGTGGTATGAAGTCATAGCTGGTGTACATGTAGTCAGAAAAGGGCTGCAGGAGATCAGCAGTACTGGGATGCAACAAAAGATGAAAAACAGTATTAGTTTTTTTTAAAACAATTGTTAATGATATACAGTGAGTGCTTTAGACAACCGTACACTTGTTATACAGTTTAGGGTTTACATTTCTTTTTATCAAAAAACAACAACTCTGCCACTAAAAGCCATATGCAACATGCATTTTAAGATGTAGATAGTAAATTAAAAAAATTTAGTTTTTAATATGAATGAGAGTTTTTTTTCCCAAAAAAATGGAAGGTTATTCTTTTTAAATTGTGTGTGGTCAGATAAATTAACGATGGTGAATTTATTTGATAGTTGGTCGTTGCTTAATTTAATAAACATGATTAATAATACAATTTTTTTTAATTTCACTGTTCTATATATCTCACCCATGAAACAGCTACACCTCAAAATTTAAAAATTTAAACTGAAAACATTTAAGGACTTTTATCCCTTAGTCAACTTAAACTCTACCCACATGTGCTCAACCACTCTTCTATTTCAATTACACCACTCAAGATTTTAGTAAACCCTTTCTATCTTTTATGGTTTCAAAAATTAAGTCTTCAACATAAAGGACCTTTACTACATGTGCAAATGGAATGGTGAGGGGCTGAATCCCAACAATCTATCATTCCTGCAAACCTCTAGTTTTTATTCCCTAATATAGGAAAGATAGCAATACCTTTCTAGCTTTACCTGGAAGTAATGATACTGTCACCCAAGGCTACTTCAGTTTCTCAGAGGTATTAAATTACATTTAATTAGGCACTTTATTATATACAGTACCTTTATCACTTTTCTTATTTATGAATGCATAACCCAATGTGATGAATATGGGACCCAGTTTATTGTAAAACAACACTGTGAGATATTTTGCTAACATAATCTGACCCCATGTATAAAAACTAGAGTGGACTTAGAGTGGAGATCTTGCAACCAATCAAATTATAGCTGTTTTTTTAGGTAATACAATTAATGCATGCTTCTGGTTGGTTGTTGTGGGGAGTACATCCACTTTTCCTAGCCTTCATTTTTTATACAAAGTGTATTTTTTTTGTCTTTGAAAGGGGATTCAGCTTTTACCTGAGGATTCTTTATTGGCTATTTATGTCTAGATTCACTGCAAGAAAGTAAGCCATATCTTTTAGCCATATACAGAACCTACTTAGGTCATAAGCAGTGTGCAAAGAGCATTAACCTTAACCAAACAATCAGAACAATTATCACTTCTTTGGCTACTGAAAGCTAAAACCTCATTGGTTGTCGTGAGTTACTGTGTATAACTGATCTTTGTGCTATATAATTACCCTACAGTGGCTAATTCAGAGGCAAAATGGTTTCCTCAAACAATATATATATATATAAATGGAATCTAGACAGAAATAAAAAATATAGAATGTATTAATAGTTGTGGAAGGCACTTAAACCCAATATATTTAAGTCATCTAAAGGCTAAAATTCATTTTAAGGGCAACGAACTATAATTTAAAGCTATAAATTGTGTATTCATAAACTTTTATGTAGGAATTCCAAGTTAATAGATAACTGCACTTGTTATGTATAACCTTTATCTAGTCTTGTCCCTAAATACTGAAAAAATGCAAATGGAGTTATTTGCTTGTCTGTTCCTGATTGGTGTGTTTGACACAGCATGTCCTACAGCTTTCCTGGTCTGTCTCTTTCCATGCTTCATGCTGTGGAGGACACCGCTTCTGGGTACTTTGTGGAGGCAGGTTGTTCCTTAAAGTGAAATAATGGAGAACATGAAGAAATAACATGCAGTTTGTCACTAGAATTAAAACAGATATTTTTATTTTTCTGAATCCCGCCTGTAATAGTTTTATTATCTGCTGATCCTGCCAGTACACCCATTATTTTTCCCCGTTCCTTAAAGCAGAACTAAACAACAGAGTCTCACAAACACACTGATCTGGTTTAGAAAGGTAAATGGCGCTATTTCCTTTTATCATTGTGCTGAGACAAGGCTAGTTAAAGAATATGCACTCTAAGTCCACAAGTATTAACAAACTGAACTTTAAAATCATTTTGTTGGTTGGTGTAAGCAGATACCACCAATGTGTAGTTCTGTTTTTACTTTATAATGTACAATTGCATTTCAAGGTATTTCGAAGGTTAACCTATCTCAGGTAGACAGAGCCAGTAATAAAAGAGGGATTTATGGTAAAGTTGTTTGTGTAAGAGTAAGGGATTCTTTGTAAGCATTGTTGTGCTGTCACACAGATCAATTCTGTCATCAAGCCATGAAGACACTAAAAATCGACTGTCTATAAATGATCCCAGATTTCAAATTTGGGAATAAAATTGTATAATCCAAAACATTACATGTAATCTGTGTGTCTGTATTCATAATGTACAAAGTGTTCGGTGTCTAGGTATTAAGGTAATTTTGGAGCACTCCATACAGAATTCCATATGTCCTTTAAAGAGAGGCTGCCATGAAATTAATTTTGTGTCTGAGTTTAATTTCCTATTCATGGTTAAAGATAGTGAAATGATTCCAAAAAAGCCGGCTGAAAGAAAATGCATATGTTTGTTAACTGCTGCCAGTCGTTTTAAGTCCTGTAAGGATTTTCTTCAAACGCAAAAGAGAAAGATAAAAACAGAGAGAAGGACCAAGAGTTTGATTTACTAAATGGAACAAATCCAATCCAATCTGCATTGCCCTAAGTTACTTTTTTAATATTGTTTAAACCGTAACTGAATATGACCTTTGACAATGATATCAGAATGGGTTCCTGCAGTCACAATTGCAACTAGGCTCCAGGGAAGAAGTAAGGCTAGATTCAAATTTTTCCACTGGGATGCACTGCATTAATGTAAGCACATTACCGAGTGGTATTTCATAAATGAACATGCATTGCATTAAGGCAGCCCATTCAGATGAATGGCCTGGCAATGCACCACAATATAAAAAAAAAAAGATATTTTTTGCTGTGCAGAGCACCACAACGTTACCACTGTGTTGCCTTGGATGGCATTCAAAATGGCATTCAAAATAAATATCACACGAGTATAGTGAGTTGACATACCTTAATGCACCCCAGTGGAAAAGTGGAAACCTAGCCTAAATCCCCATTGAGACCATTGTCTCTGTAACTTAGTCCCTAGACTTAGATATTATAGTTCTGCTTTCCAACTTGGTGCTGGTCATTTTCTCATTTCTGAGTAAATTCCGAAGGTGGAGTTTGAAGGCCTAGCTTGAGTCCCTATGGGGGTTGTTATTTTGCATTTTTGTCTTCAAACATATACATGGGTTTGCAGAGCTGGTGTAAATTGTGCCCTTCAGTAAATCACTCCCATATTTTGAAGCAACTATGATATAAAGATATTAAAACTGATGAGTGTTGTTGACATTTTATGTGTTTGATGTATTGTTTTGCTTTTAATGGTGCTGTTTGCTAAAAGAAAAAAATCAAAACCTTTTGTTTATTCAAAAACATATTCCCAATTTTGCTTCAAAATTACCAAATATTCATGGACTGCCTATATCCCTCCTCTTTATTTAATCCTTTCTAAGCTAATCACTAAAAGCATAAGCATTTTCTTCACTCTCATTACCTAGACATTTTATGATATTTGAACTCTGCACCTTCCATTATGTGTATGCGTGCAAAAGAATATAATATATAGAAACTGTAACCTTGAATATTATATGAACAAGAAAACGAAAAAATGTAAACAATTATATGCTAATGAAACCGAACTTCAGACTCTTCCTCTGTGTTTAGAGTTACTTTGATATATTTTTGTATATATATATTATACAAAGGAAAAAATATAGAAAATATAATAATTATATTAAATTAATAGCTGAATCACAACTTTTAAGATTTATGTAGAAGTGGCGTAGTAGGTACCATAATGAGTTTGCGCTTACCTTTCCAGGACCCCTTTTCCCTTTTACACCACCAACACCCTAAATTCCTATGTAATCACTAACTCTAAATTTGACAGTTGCACCTTCCTTGCTATAACTTCCTGTATCCTATGTGATATAGCTCAGACCTTAAAATTGGTTAGTCAGACACTGAGCCTTGAGTTGAGAGAGGCTGGAAAATTGTGATGCATTCCCCTATACAGGGTTAGCCTCTGTTTTTTTTTTCCAGAAGAAAAGGCAAAAAGCTGAAACCTTATGGTGCCTATTGCTGTCTTACTAAGATGTGATTCAGTATACTTTAAGTGTTATGTTTTTTATAGCTGAATTCCAGGCAAACAGCTAGATACATAAATAAAATACTATATGTGAGAGCTGTTCTGCCTACCAAAGGATTTGTATGTCTCTCTATCCAGTCCTGAGATTTTACACAACTTTACCAGACAGTACAGCCAAGAGGAAGATACCACTTTTTCTGTTGCAGTTTTAGCTTGTAGAAGCATTGTATAGTTTCTTCACCCCTGGCCTGCTGACTGGACTGTGAAGAAGCAGCAGGAGACTGTTCAGCTCTCTGCTCACTGTGTTCTGTTCTTCTATTATCACGTTCCTTGTTGCAATTTTGCATGCAGCAAACCCGACTGCCACCCAATCTTGCCCCTCTTTCTCCCAGCCTGAGTGCTGCTGTGAAGGAAATTGCAAGTCAAATTCTGGTATCTAAACTGGTTGCATTTAAAAAAATAATGATTTTTAAAAAATAGTACAGAGCTGCATTTAAAAAAAAAATCTGCCTGGAGGTAAGCTATAGAAAACCACTCTGCAGATAGACATACTTATTAAAAAGCAGTGAATGGGATATTGACCAAACATTCACCGCAAGTTATTCTTCCTGGTAAATGTGTTTAATGCACAGTGAATTAATCACCACCAGTAAATGCATGGTAAATGTCACATTCACTGCTATATAAACATGTAAATGTACACCCCGGTTATCTTTTTTTTGAACAACTGAGAATCTTTAATCGTTACAAAGATCATGTCTATTCTGAGCTGTGCTTCTCTGAATAAGGATTCTCTACAATGCATGCTAGAGAATGTCTAAGGAATGCTGGGTAATTGTCCCTATATAATTAAAACGTTTACTGCAGTAGTGGGGGCAATGTGGGGCTACCTGTGATATGAGAATATCTATGAGAAAAAGCCTAACTACTTGTGTTAAATTTCCAGTAGGTCAAATAGTAAAATAAATGGCAAAATAATCTAAAACCCATTTCTGGCTCTTCGCTGTCTTGAGAATATTTATAAATTAGATTTCTTTACTTTAATCATGCCTATAGTTCTGGAATAGCCATTTACTGTATAATTACATCCTGATTTATTTAAAAAAAATATATACAGTTAAAAGATTATTTTAGATATGTTATCACACCATGAAAAAGCAATAACAGCCATTTCCTTACAGCTGCAAAGATCAAAACTCGGCATGGAAAATCCTTTGCACAACATCAAACTGAACAGTAAGGGCATAAATTACTTGAGGGGTAATTTTTGGTCTTGGCTGAGCGACCTTCTGATGACTTCAAATACACAGTGGAATTTACTAAATACATGTGTTTGGATGCTTGAAGCAAGCAGTCACTTACCATTCAATAAAAAAAATGACTATATGTCTAAATGTTTGATGCCATGCAACAGTCTGTACAAATGCCTGGATACAGCGGGACTTTTCTCATGGTCTCATGCAGGCTTCTTTCTACAGGTAGATGTTTTTCATTCTATGTGTTAGCATTCTGGTGTCATTATTATTATTTACTCCCGCCTATGAAAAAAAGGAGGCATTTTGGATCCTGAACGATTCGGAACTGTTTAATACTAATTAAAACTTTTGGGAACTATCAGTTGTGAGATATCTGGGAAAGTTGCAGCATAAAAAAACATCTAGTAGTTATTTATTTTACAATTGTGTTTCAAACATATAAAAACAATTACCTACTGGTTTGCTTTGAGTTTAAAATCATAATTTGAAGCAGAATTACAACCTCCTATCCCTTACAACCCCAAGAGTGAAGCCATCTTATGTATATATGTATATAATGTATTGTTCATAGTATAGGCACATGTTCACATTCACTAAAAAGACATTAAGACACAATCCCTGAAAGTCATAAAGAATGTCATAGACACTAATATGAATATCATATGTCTGTCTGTGTGAGCCCAGATTTGTCTGTGTGAGTAATGTTGGAAACAGATACATGAATCTGTTGCCATGGATGCACTGTGGACTGTGCTGAGGCCATAGTGTACATGCTGGATGCTCTGTCCTCAGTGCAGATCAGTAATGTTGAGCCTGAGCTTCCTGCCCTGCCACTGCACCTATCACACAGGCATGCACAGCAGCTGAGAAGGTTTGCTGTGGGTGCTAGGGTATGGAATCTGTCCACTGCAGATCTGTTGGGGATCTAGTCTCTCAGAAAACATCTGTCAGCCTTCAGCCTCCTAGTAATCAAAGACAGGGCTGAATGGCAATGGGCAGAGCCTTTGGGGAAGCTGAGAGACTAGTTCCCCATCAGGTTTGTCTCCCTTGTGACTGACAGTGGATGGCAGCTGTCATTGGTTGCTAGGAGGCTGTCGACTGTACAGTCAACAGCCTCCCAGCAACCAATGGCACATCCCTGGCCCCATTCAGCTTCAGGTTGGGAGATTCCCAGGCTAACAACTGAATGAAATTAAAGGGACCGGAATGCTGGATGACATCATTGACCAAATATGGCCATTTCAAAACATGCGTAATGATGTTAGCCAGCAACCCTGGCCTCTTTGGTTACATTCAACTGGCAGTTGGGGAATTCCTGTCTGACAGCTGAATGGGTCCTTGGATACATCACTGGTTGCGAGGATGCACACTTGCCGGTGTCCTAACAACTGATGAGCCCTCAGCGGGAAGCTATGATGTTTATAACATCTTTCCAGCTCATACATGCCCCACTCTGATCTCTTTGTATGCCAACTCAGAGATGGTCCTAATTACTGCCAGTTTCCTAATCTGTGAACTGGCGGAAATTATTTTTGAATCTGTCGCAGCCATAGCTACAGATTCTTAAAGTGACAGTAAGAAGAACTTCATGAATATGTTGTGCATGTCAGAACTGCAAGCAAAAATGTTGCAAGGCTTTCATGAATTAGGTGCAGGTTGTTTTAAAGGGACCATACCACCAGAAAAGTGTAGTAAATGCTCTATTGAATTCCCCCAATAAGTGGTAAGAGTTGTTTTCTTCAAGCCCATGCCTCACAAGTATGTTAAATTCTATCAAATATACAAACTATACTAAACAAAATAAGTCAAATTGTTAGGGAAAACTATTTTGTTGTACTCCCTTCCCTTGGTGGCCTAAGTGTGAGCTTTTTACATTTAAAGTGATCCTGTTGCGTAAATTGGATTGCCCCAAAAAATTTGCATGTAAAAGAACTACTGTGTCCTTTAGAAAAGTGGAGGTCAGTGGGAGGAAACACTGACGCAGATTAGATGCCATTTAAGCAACCCTGATAAATTAATTATTGGTATGGAAAAATTAATAGGCCAATAACTAGCAGAATTGAGGACATGTGATACTTGGTATGCATTTAGCAGATCTTCAGACAAAGATACACAACAAAATAATGACAAATCCTTTCGAGAGAAAGATAGCAGGGACACCCATACCCCGCAAGAAATGACAAAGTCCCACTTTTTTCAGTTATTATTTAAAATGACAAAAGAGGTTTTAGTAAATACATGGGTAAATGAATACACTTTTTTTAAGGTCCAACCTGAAAATGTATATTTTAGATTTGTATATTATATGTATAAGAAGCTGAATCACATCTGAGGGCAGCCGAGTGAATGACCGATCTGAAGTGAAGTGAGCCGAATATGCATATGCGTTCGGCTCGGCTGAGCCGCTCGGCCGTGATCGGGAGCTGTACGGGCTATTGTGAATAGCCCGTACAGCACCCCTTCGGTTCTACTGAACCGAAGGGGTCCTGGGGCCGAAGCTAGCCGAAGGATCGGCCAAAGCTATGGCCAGATCCTTCAGCAGCTTCGTGAATAGACCCCATAGTGTTTGTGTTTCCCGGATGGTTTTCCGTACGGGATGCAAATGCTATATGTGAAACAACTGCACGGACTCCGCTCGTTTGCGGCTATTATATAGCCGCGAACGTGCAGAGTCCACCAGATTATCGCGCTTGCACTATTTTGGGGACCGTGCGGTTTTGTACCGTGTGGTCTCTGCAATAGTCTGAACAATGCACATTGAAGTGCATTGTTTTTTCTGCGTGGAGCGGGTCTGCATGTATTTGTACAGCCGAATACGTGCGAACAGCTGCCCCAGTGTTAATGGAGCCTTAAGGACTTCAATAGCAAATATCTCCATCAGAATGTCTTATATCACACAACTGGCAGTTACAAAACTGATGTTATTGTCATGCTGTTTTCATAGATTATTTATTCAGTTGCCAGAAACTACTTTGTTTTTATGTTGGGAGGGGTGGAGACACAAAGTACTGTAGATCTTACATTGGAGTAACTAAAGGTATGTGATGAATATACTCATGCCAACTAAAATTCAAAATATCACTTTTTTGTAGTGTTGGCCTTTACATTTGCCTAATTTCCTCCCACTGCATTATACATATTTGCACACACACAGAAGATTGCTATGATATGAAAGAATTGAGAATGATAATTTAAAATAGTGTTTTGGGTTGTCCAAGAACAGTTTATCAACCGTGACCTCAGACATTTGACAAGGCGAGTTAAATAGTTCCTGAAAGATTGGTATCAAGCACTGACCCTCATTAATAACCTAAACTTTGCAGAAATTGTTGGCTCATCTCAATTTAAGGCATTGTTCCTAGCTGTGTGAAGGGGTTCCTACAAACTTTATTTTTAACTTTTTATCTGTTTGTAATTTATGGGAACATGATAAGCAGAGGAACAAAAATAAAATACATCTTGACCTACACAAGTGTTCCACTTCTTGTGACTCATCTGGTTCATGTGAAACTTCTGCTACTACCAACTAAATGGACTTTTCTGGGCAACAACAGAACTTGGTGTCTGTAAAGAGGAAGAGATTGCCTGCTGAGAAACACATGTTTTTGCTGCTTGTGGGAATTTTAGAACAATGTGATCATTGCAAACCTGCCATAAAGAACAATCTTAAAGTAAATCTAAAGAAAAAAAAAAGGTTTTAGTTTTGGATGAAGTAGGGAATTGTTAAAACCCCTGTCAAGTTTATTTTATGTTACTAGGGAAATTCACCCTTTACTTCCTGTCCTGTAAACACAATAGGAAATCTTTCCAAAGTGAGGGGATACCTCTCTTAGACAGTTGTCACAGCAACTAGTTCCCCTTTCACAACACTTCCCCTCTATTGCCGTTCTAGTGACAACTCAAAAATTTGCAGGGTTATTCCCAAAAGGGGTAAGAGTTTAGAGAAGGCAGGAGAAGTGAACAATCTAGGCCAACATAGCTGATTCTCTAATTCAGCTCACTTTACAGTTCAGCTATGTTGTCCTAGATCATTCACTTCTCCTGCCTTCTCCAAACTCTTCACCCTTTTGTGAATAACCCTGACGGATTATTTCTCATATTTAGTGACAACCATTACTAGGACAAAATCTTCCCCACTCCAAAATGTACAAACACACTTTGAAGCATAATGTTTGACAATGTAATAGCTATCCGCTTTGGGATATTTCCACCACCTCTTTTCCCGTGGACAACTGCTAACTATACGGAACAGCGTAATGCAATACAGTATACCATAGTTACATAGTTACATAGTTAGTCAGGTTGAAAAAAGACACATGTCCATCGAGTTCAACCTATAGAGATATGAAAAAAAAAAGGAGAAGAAAACCTAAACAGAAAGCTATGCCCACTGCTACCCCCTGTTGATCCAGAGGAAGGCAAACAAAACCCTATAAAGCATGGTTCAATTTGCTCCAACAGTGGGAAAAAATTCCTTCCTGATCCCATAAGGCAATCGGATATTCCCTGGATCAACAATCTCTGATGCCTAATATACCTATAAGAACTCAATATCCAGTAATATTCTGTGCATTTAAGAATACATCGAGATGTTTTTTAAAACAATTAACTGAGCTCGCTAGAACTAGCTCCATGATAATATACAATGCACAACGTGATCGCCCAACAAGGTGTGACTACAGAACACATTTTCAACATAAACAATGGTTAGCCTCAAACTATTAGAACCCAGCAGTGGTCTGGTTTTGAAGAGAGCTTGGATGCCTATGGAGCATTTGTTATCTCAAATTTATTTTCAGCCTTTCATTTTGTTGAGCTAAATCATAACTTGAAACGAATATTACAATAAAATACATACTATTGACTTTCACAACTAGGGATAAGTAAAAGCTAAAGGCCACAGAGCCCTGATGCATCACTTGAACAAAGCATGTTGTAACACATCAAAAACATGCTCACTGTACTGTTCTTCAAGTATTGTTATTACCTCACAATAAAGAAATATCCCATCCATACTTGAAATTTTAGCCACAGGTGGATCCTGATTATTTAAACCACACTTTGGCTTTTATATGTCTTAAATATGCCAATAGTTAGATTCCCTGGCTCTGTTACTAACCCCTGTGCATTTTAGGTGTTCCCTCCCTAGCACCTACTACTACATTCTTTATAATATGAAATAAAAAAACCTAACAAGGAGAGTTGGAACACCTTGTAATGGCCACAGCAGGTGACGAGACCCAGATAGTGCAGAGACCTTAACAATAGAGTCCTGAGAGATGTAATAAACTGTCGGGTGGTGTAAATTTCCAACATCTACTAAAAACTGATCTATTGGTTTGGACTGAATTTCTCTTTAACAATTGTTTTCTCTTCAGTTTTTTAGGAGGGGAAACAGTGAAATAACTATCCTGTAGGTGTTAATGCTTCTGACTCTAGCCATACCACCTAACTACATTTGCCCTTATATTCCAATAACCACAGAACTAATGCTGCGGTTACAAGAACCTTGAAGTCTAATTGCTTCATCCCTTCCCATCAGGGCAAAAGGAGGTTGTCCTCCAATGGATAGACTGCAATAAGAGCATACCAGTGGTGATGTGTGAGACTTCTGACCTTACTGGTTTGGGGACATATAAACCACCTACAATTACCTTCTAGCCAAATGATACATAAAAAAAACATAAAAAGGTGTGTGCGTTTAAAATGGGATTGACCTTATGAAGGAAACTGCATTAAAGGTCAAATGAAGGCATAGCAAAGAAAGTAAACTTAAACTCTTATGTAATGTAAGTGACTGTAGCAATCGACTTGACAGCTGAGTTAGACAACAGAACTCCCATCCGCCACTGGAGTTGTCTCAGTTGGACCTGACTTCGTGATACAGGAAGGAGTCTCAGTGGCTACAGCCAGGGAGGGATGCTTTGTTTTTCACCACTTCAATTCTTTCCTGCAAGGCTAAACTTTGCTTTCCTGAATGGGATATCCAGCTCCCCCCAGACACCCGTCATGTTTCCCTCTCCTAAACACAGCTCTTCTGTCTAAAAATAGCCCTTATGAAGTCCATCCAGCAGTGCTACAAGTAATCTGTGAAAGTGACTTAAGTACTCTGCAGAGAGCCCATGATGGTTGTCACTGACACGCACACACGTACATATTCTTGGACTGTTGCCAAAAAAAGTCAAATCCGCTGATATGACTGGGAGGACAATAGCATGTGCACCTGCAAATCAGGGTTGCCAACTCATCCCTTTAAAACCATACTCCGATTTTGCTGAAAATTCTATAAAAAAATACACAATCCTCGGCAGGTCAATTATATTCATTGCAAAAAGTTTACCAGTTTGCCCATTTCTGCTTTGTGGCTACTACCGTATGTAGCCAGTCATATCCTCCTGCCTAATGCTAACTGGAAGGGTCAGATTACTATATCACATGACTAGTCATATGATGTAATAAGAGAAAAAACTGCTGGGAGTGTTCTGTGCACAGGATATGGAAAGTGTTATGTTGTCCTGATGTCAAGCAAGCATTTATAGGCAGTTTAAGAATACCATATCTTGTTGCAGGTTACATGCAATGTCATTTATAACAACATTAAAGTTATTAAATGTGTTGTAAAGAATAATGATCTGTTATATCATTGCAAAGTTGATTTCCCTTAATTACTGACTATAGGGGTTATTTGGTAAAAAACTAAACTACAACATCCTATCCTTTATAGTCAAGGAAGGTGCCATCTTAGCCTCTATTTGGATTGCAGTTGCTGTGGTGCTGCACATGTGATCAGCTACGAAAACAGCCATTTGAGGCTTGAAGATGTTCGGTTGAGAGCTGAAATAACTGCATCGGCAACCTTGGCAAACCTTGGAGACATTAAACTGGTGGGTGAAGTACAGATATGAACAAAAAAAGCGCCAGATAGGACTGCTCAGCCAGGATATAGCAGTGCAATAAAAAGCATAATAAAAAGCAAAATCTGTTTAAAATTGAAGCAGGTTGTAGAAAGTCTGCAGGATGCTTCCCCAAACCAGCCAGGGAGACTGCAAAATCTAGGGAAAAAACACAAACAAGGGGCGCCTTTCCTGGTGCAGACAAATTTATTAAGAACAAAAGCAAAAGTGAATGTGAAACATACTCACAAAGGTCGACATGATTACAGTATAAAGAGTAAGTACATGGACCATGGAAGAAGCCTGTGATTGCTGCACAGCCGAGTCTGTGTGCCAGCAAAGAAGACTGTGTGATGACGCGTTTCCGGGGTCACGCCCCCTTCATCAGATCAGATCTTTACCCACCAGGGATCTTTCCCTGGTGGGTAAAGTACCTCTTTAATTAGATTCAGTCAGTGGCTTACATTAAAGATGAGCTCTAGCCTTAATTCAGTCTTGCACAGTTGTACAGGTTCCTTTCCTGTACTAAAATAGCTTAATTTGGTTTCACTGCACACTGTGAGCTTCTCAAAGGGGGTATTAAAAGCTGCAGCAAGTCAAATAGAGCCCGACTTATTTCCCCTGTCTTACTGTCCCTGTGACCCGGTACCTCCGTGGTACCAAGCAGAATAACAATTCAATTAAAAGAGTTAAAAAAAAGTTGAAAAAATATTTTTTTAATGTAAATAAATGTTACATTTTAAAAATAAGTAAAGATTTTTAAAAAGAAAAAAAAACAATTGGGCGGAGCTAGCAGTGACTGCTAGCTCCGCCCAACTGTTTCCTAT
>NW_017307479.1:183001-211373 GCF_000935625.1 Nanorana parkeri | reverse complement strand
CCCGGGACCTGCTAGAGTCTTCTAGCAGGTCCCGGCCAATGAATAACAACTGGGTGGACCCGGTCGTGATGTCACGGCCGGCCCCGCCCAGTTGTTATTGTTTAATGACAGTTCAGCATCCCAAGGTCATTTGGGGAAGCTGTCATTACAACTGGTGGAGCCAGCTGTGAGATTAAGGCTGGCTCCGCCCAGCTGTCATTTGCGGGGAGAAAGGTCGGCTGTTCGCCCCGCTTCAGCTGTCACTTCAGGTCAGTCGAGCCGAAGCATATGCCTTCAGCTCCGCTGAGCCACTCGGCCGCCTTCGAGTGCTGTACGGGCTATAGCGAATAGCCCATACAGCAGTCCTTCAGTTCTACTGAACCGAAGGGCTCCCACAACTAAAGCTAGCCGAAGGATCAGCCGAAGCTACGGCTGGATCCTTCGGCAGCTTTGTGAATAGACACCTTTGTGCATAGTATCATGTGTGGGTCATTACCTAGGGTAGTCTGCACGCAACTACAACCTGCCTAAGAATGCCTACTCCTCCATACTGACATCCACCCATTAAGGCATTTAAAAAAGAACGTCAGGTTCAAAAATAACAAAGTTACACTCACCAGAAGCTCTGAGCCAGCCAGCTGTCACAGTGCTCCCTGCCTCCTCCTACGCTGCAGCATTAGAATGTTCCTCAGCATCCTAACATCTATACACAGTGTTTACAACATGATGATTTATGGTACCTTAGACCGCTGCAGAGAATGAGGAGAGAGGCTGGAAGGACTGGTCTAAGAACAAGTGTCACGTCCCTGAGTGGAGACTGTATGTGTGAGGAGGCCTCCCTTGCACCTCATGTCCCGGGGACTCTGGGGATGGGTACAGAGACCAAGAGGACAGCGAGTGGCACGAGTGCCAGTGGTAATGAACACCGTGCAAGCCAAAATCCAAGTAATGGAGCCGTGGTCAATTCTAATCGGGCAATCAAGGTACAGAAGGGTCAGGCAGAAGCAAAGTTCAATAAACAAGTCCAAGGTCGAGGGCAGGTAGCAGTCAAGAGTCGTCAAGGCAGATCCGGGTCTCAACAAGTCAAACAGGAGATCACAGAAGTATAGGAACAGAGGATAGCTGAAGATAATCCAGCAACATGGTGGTGCTCAAGCTGGGTTTATATAAGGGAAGTGAGGAGTGTGCTGCGTCACTTCCTGTGGGCCACTTTAACGCGTTTCTGTTTTGCTGGATGGACTCGTCTGCGCATGTGCTGAAGAGCGCGTTGCTGCGCATTACGGGACTGCGCACTTGGAGGAGGATTCTTACAACAAGGCAGTTCAGTTCAGGTGAGTATAACTTTTTTTAACCTAGAAAACCTATATACTGTATGTATAAGTAAAATATACAGCTTCACCCCAGCCCAGCCCTGCTCAGTTGATTGACAGCAACCTTAATGTAAAAACTCCCGCTGCTCATAGTGAGTATCAGGTGGATAGGATTCTGTGATATCATTAGGATGCACACCCACAATGGGTAAGAGGAGTGGGAAGGGAGGCTGTGTAGGTCATGTGGCCACAGAATACAGGCCAAAATAAAGGTATACAATTTGTTTTCCTTCAAAATTAATGTTGTCATAGCTAAGCAATAGTATCGTGGGAAATGTTTGAGTGTCTTTACAAATAGTTTGAAGTGTATTTCCACTTTTAAATTGCTGTGTGCACAAGACACATTCTATTCTGAGAGAAAAGTTGCACACTGTACTGAGTTGTGCTCTGAAATGCAAGAGCTGTGCAGGTTGCTGCTAACATAATTCACCCTGTGTGTACTGTGTTGGCAGGCTAAATTTGAACACTGTCTGTCCTAACAAAAGGTTAAAGATCTAGAAGCATTGTATGTTAATGAGAGGAAGCTCAGAATGCCCCTATACTTTCTATGGGTACAGACAGAGTTTCCTGTCACTTGGAAATCAAGAGAGAAGCTTTCAAAGGCTGTAGCTACACAGACTCATCTCATAGGTAAGAAATTCGTAAAATAATATATTTGTAGGTATGTCGTGTGAACACATAACTAACATATAGCGGTGTTTTCTCAAATTTGACTGCAAAACTGGAAACACATCTTAAGTAAATGGTAAGGAGGGGAGCGTTTGACCAGGCTGTATTTATACATTATACAGCACCAGGCACAGCTGAAAAAAGATATTGTTTTGCACGAGCCTACTGGCTGTGTGGTTAGGGATGTCTAGTACAAATGTTCATCTTGCTTGAAGTTCTTTTAAAATGTTCATTGGTTACTAGATATATCAGATACTGTCAACACATTTTGGGGGAAAGGACTCCCCTTTCTTCAGTGCTTGAACAACAACTTATAACACAATCAAGAAGGAATTCACTGGGGATTCACCGTTACTGATACCAAATGCTCCCGATGCCTATCCCGATACTGGAACTTCCCGCCCGTTATAACTGCCCCCAGCTTCCTGATTGGCCAGAAAGCTGGTTCCATGCTTCCTCGTCACCTGGTGACGAAGAAGCATGGGGCCGACTTCCTAGCTAATCAGGAAGCATGTGGGCGGTTAATGACTCACTGCCCGGCTTCCCGGCTAATCAGGAATGCGGGCGGCGAGTCATTACACGCCACCCAGCTTCCTTAATGGGACTTACGGTATCGGTATTGGTATCGGTGAATACCGGGAAAAAAAATATTGGTACTCGTACTCGAAAAACCGGTCGGTATCAGTTAATCCCTAGAATTCACATTTTGGCATGAATTAAGGTAATATTAGGGCAAGCATTGTGTGATGGCAATGTAAACAGCTGAGATCCAGGCGGCTGTTATCATAGTTACATAGTTACATAGTATTTGGGGTTGAATAAAGACATACGTCCATCAAGTCCAACCCATATAGGTCCACGCATCATCTCATTCTTAGGGATACTGGTATCCCTGGATATTACGGTCCCTCAAGAAATTGTCCAAACGTTTCTTGAACAAATCTACGCTCTTGGCTTAAATCACTGCCGATGGCAGTGAGTTCCAGACCTTAACTGCTCTTACTTTAAAGAACCCTCTTCGCCCATTGTGCTGGAATTTTTTCTCCACCAACTTTAGGTGGTGGCCTCTAGTCTTTGTAATGGAGTTAATCTCAAACAGTTTCTTGCCAATGTTGCTGTCACCATTGAACATCTTGTACATGAAAATCATATCCCCCCTTAATCTCCTTAATTCCAGTTTCCATGTTTAAGGTCAGAAGCCTTGTCTCATAGCTCTGGTCATCCATTCCCCTAATTAGTTTTTTTGCCCTCCGCTGGACTCTCTCCAGTTCATTTATCAACTGATAAATGTTCAAAATGGTGACATGACGCAGCAGAAGAAGTTCACAAAAAGTGCTCATAAGTAAATTGGCTTCCAATAAGGACACTATGCAAACAATACTGCTGGAATTCAAACTCACAAGGCACTCCACCAAGGTAAAGGTTGGTCAGATGTCGCTACGAAGGCAATACCAAAATGTATATTGCTAAAACACCCAACCAGACATTCTCAGCCTTTCTAAATCTAACATTTATTCATACAGAATATATATGGATATCAAACATAGTGTAAGGTGAGGTCTAGCTGTATCTAAAGCTCCTGACCAAAAAAAGTTTTAAAAATGTTAGGCGCTCCTAAACACAGACCCAGAGGTTGTTTGTCTGTTGAGCGATTTGACAAACTTGATCAGAAGCATCCAAGGCCTGGGCCTGGGCCTGGGTACATATACATCCTATCCTTAATCTAAACTCACCTACTGCAAGGAGAGTTCATTTTGTTCCTTAACAATCAGAACCAATTTCCACACTCAGTGGTCCAGTGCTCTCTCACACCTACTAGTCCTTTTTTGTGAGGCTGTCCTCTTTTGTCATTATTTTGGTGAAAACTGCTGCTAGAATGCACTATTGGAGGCAGTATGGAGTTCTTAACTGTACAGATCATCAGACAGGAAAAAGGTAAACGGTTTCATGTTTCCTGATCTATAAATTCAGACCTCTCTCCACATCTCCTCCATCCGTTTCCCCCCATATTCCTCTTGCATTTAACCATGAACATCTAGCAAAGTATAGACAGCTGGCAAAGTAAAACAAAATAAGGAATAAGGTATCACAGTTTTATAGCTTTGGAAGCCCAGTGCTGCCCTCTCTAATCCTGCCGTCATAGGCTCTGGTCCACAGGTGTCATATTGGTAAATCCAGCCATGAATTTCAGAGTGACTTTGGTGTCTTTCTGGATATGCAGTCTGATGGTTCACACTGGTTTGTTGCCTTAAAGCACATGCATTGAACGTGGATTATCACCACTATATGTGCAATGTGTTAGGAAGCCCATTCATTTTGAATTGCCTGCAAAGCACCTAAAATGGTGCATGCCACTTATTTTAACACACACAGCTCACTCACACCTCTGCACTATGGTGAATTACAACACACATGTGCTGCATTGCACTGGGATGCAAATTAAAATGAATAATGCCACAACACAAAACACTGCAGTGCAAATGTTGCTGTGTGCTTGTGCTGCCATATGGTAAAATGCGCATTTTGTGTCCTGTAACTATGTGGAGGTTGGTGGAAGGAACCTCTGAGTGCAGAAGCGTACCTGGAAATCCACACTCCCTGAAATGTAATTACTAAGCAAACTTCAGAGAAAAGTTTATCTTCAATAAAGAGCCGTTTGATGGCATAGGCTGTGAAAAAGGCAGTATACTGTATACTAAATTCTTTGCAGTAGCTGCTTAAGAGCAAGCTTTGTTTACATACATGGTGGAGTCACTTTAAACAGGGACAATCAGGCCGCACTGATGCTCCTGCTTCGGCCATGCTGGTAGAAGGAGAAGTCAGCAATTATAATGCAGCAGAATGCTTTGGCAGCAATACATAACAATAACGATCAGACATCAGTAGTGGCATGCTTGTTGTAGGACAGTAACTCCCTTGTTGGTGAAGCCAGGGTGAGGATGACAGCCCTGAAGCCTGATTCTTCAAAAACCAAGTCAGCAATGGTGACTTCTATTTAGTTAACCTCACAGATTTACTCTAGTTATATAACATTGATCTCTATTGTGAGACATAGATATCATCGGGCTTGTTTTAATTTACAAAAGTGTATTTAGTGATTAGGAAGGACAGGTATTCCTAATTGTTGCATCAGTTTATATGCATTATCATAAAGCTTGTGCTATTGCAGTGCTCTTTGGAAATCACACTAATGGTTACATTCCATTGCAGATGTGTGCATAGTGCATAAGTCAGTGAATAACTCCTCAAGCTAATGCCTTTGATCTGTAATGAATGAGCTCTCCTCTACAGCGTCTGACAGATGATCAATACAAGGAGGAAGAAGATATCCTTTAGCCAGCGAGCTTCTGAGATCCTTTCTGCCTCCACTCTACTCATTTGATTCATTTCCCACCCTTCTCTCCTTCTCCCCTCCTTCCAACAATCCATTCCTATCGAGTTTACTGTGTGAGATCTATTTGTCGTAACCTCCACCGAAGAAATCCATTAACACCACTAAGAGCTTCATTTCCTGGAACATGTGTGGTATATATCATGCGATGATAACGAAATAGAGTGCAAGATAGAGTTTAATGGAATAAAAAGATTAAAAAGGATGGACACAAGTTTTATAGAATTTTTTACAGTGAAACTATATGTCCTTTCACTAAATATTCAATTCATTCTTTTTGTGTAATATTTATGTAAATATATGTATATTGTGCATATAGTTGTGTGTATTCTGTGGAGTTATATTTCATTTACTGGGAGGGATACTAAATGTTTAGAGTCTCATCCTGCCTATGTAGGTTTCCAGTTATGCCAGGCTCTTACAATTCAGCAATACACCTACATGAACCTTACCCAGGTGTGTGTGTTTTTAAATTAAAGGAACATTTGAATTGCTTCTGCAGGAAGTACTGGTGCTTGGGTACTCTGTAAGTCATTGTTAAATATATCAGCAGTATATTAATTGTTTAAAGCAAACCTTCCCTGAGATAAACAGTTGGCTGCAGTTGTTGACTTCCCTCTGAGGATGCTAGTTGCCTGGTTATTGCTCTTAAGCATCATTCAGCCCACTTCCTCTGAGACCAAGCTGTCATAGACTTTCCCCCAGCATGTAACTGAACAGTTAAGGAGAAGCAACACAGTGATTAGCTTATCTGTCAGCTATACTGCTTTCTCCTCCTATTAGCATACTCTTTGTCAGCACATTAAATCATTGCTGCTTCTTTCTCTCACACTTTAGCCCTGCTTTGCAGGGACTACAAAAGGCTGATACAGGTCATTTTAAGGTACTTATACTGCTTGCATCCTAAAAAATACAATTAATGTGTCTCTTCGGGCAAAAATGAATAATTTGCAAGCCAAAGCAATTTCTGTAGTCTGTTCATATCCTTGAAATTAGCCAAATCAATAATAAATTAATTAATAAATTAATTAATAAATTGACCCTGCCTTTTGCCAGCTTATTGCTTTATTTCAGTTGCTGGTCCAGCAACACTTGGCTGCTATTCAAATGGCTTATGCCCTAGTGTTATTGGTACCAAGAAGTGTGATGAGCTGCTTCATTAAGCGTGCAATCAGTGTGAGCTCTGGATTTCCCCAGTGTGCATGTGCTGTGCTGTAATCAGACTGAGCATCAAATAAGTAAGTCCTAACAATACATTGTTTAAATTGTGTTTCCTTTTGGTCTGTCAAATATCACACTGAAAGGGTTTTATTATATCTGGTAAGTGGAAAACAACTGCTGGTCCTACCAAAATGCAGTGAGCTCATCACTTCCTATAGGGAGCTGACAACAAAGTGCATTAAATCGTAAAAATTGTCCAGTTTACCTCTGTGAACTAGATAACACTTCTCTCTCATATTATAAAGGTAAGGTGAGAGGTGAGGGTGCTCTGTAGTCCTCCATAGACACTGTATGGTGAGCGAGAGCTGTCATCCTAGCACAGGAAGTGTGTTACTGACAGAAGCATCAGTAGGGCAAAAAGAGACAAGCAAGAAAGCAAATGCAGCCACCACATTTAAGGATCAGTAAGCTGCAATATATTATGTTTTTGTACCTGGGTTTAGATATACTTTCAGTACTGTACAAACAGCTTATTTCATGGTAAACAAACTGCAGGACTATCCCATATATGTGTGCTCAGCCAAAGGCACCCACGCATCTTTAGTCAACGTTGTGACAGCCCTACATAGGGCCAACCCTCTAATGGCTCATTTGGTGGTGGTGGTGGGGGGTTCCGGCCCTTTCCAGCCAGAGCATTCCAGGTTTCTAAGAGCCGGGCAACCTGGGACACCCTGGCCGGTGTCCCGCCCAGCTCCTGGCAACCAGTGACGTCACTGGTTGCCAGGAGCTATGCAGGACACTCCCTCCCCAGTAAGTGTGCACCACCACCCTAGGGACACCCCAGGTCCTACATCCTGATGCCCTTCAGCACTGGAATCCTCAATTTTCACTGTGGATCTCCATAAAGTTAAGATGTCTTACCCATGTTGGTGTAGGATACATACTACAGGCAGGTTAAATGGCTTTGAAACAAATTGCTTTTGTCATGTATGTGGAGGCTTATATGATATATAGGGAAAGTACTAATGTGAATGGTGCTATATAGACTGTCACTTACTGTGTAATGTGTGTCTTTTATAAACACATCATATAAATATACAGGTTACACAACAAATAGACATCCAAATTACCAGGCAGATAACCAGGTGTATGGGTTTCCATTTTAAGGCCAGTTGAAATGTGCTCTGGGATACAGAATGGCAGAGATGGTCAGCATGGTGGCACACAGTAGTTGGTTCTCTTTGATCACTGCTGCTCCAAAAGTATGCAATGAATGTTGAGATTGGTCCAGTTTAGTAGGCCCAGTTCCCCAAAGCCCATTTCTGAGTCGTGACAAAAGGCCCAATCTGTACTTTCAGATAACTGAACATATTGCTACATTTTGTTTCCCATGTGAAGAGAAATCCTGCTTTGAAACAAGGGTGTTTTTTCTCTAACATTTCCGCTGACAATTCATTTACATTTACAAACAAAAAAGAACACTGTAATCATTTCTGGACCAAAGCAAAGGAATCGGAAATCCAGTAAAATGCCATATGATTTCTGCTGTCATATATGAGAGGATGTAAACTGAGTTTGGGTTTAATTACATTTTATAAATAAACATAAAAGCTTCAAACTGTTTACATTTCCTCAGACAATCACCAGGACAAGCTAATAGGACTGCTTGTATATGAACCTGCTTTGTTGTCTTGGGAGACCAAGCTAAAGATAGCCAGACTTCGCATACAGGCCCCAGCCTAACATGCAGCCCAAAAAGGCCAGATGTCTGTAAAAGCTGTATTTTCTCAGACTGAAGAGATCCTGTCAAAAAAGGGAGAAAACAGGAAATGCACGCATTCCTGACATTTGCAGACAGAGCACAATTCATTGTAAAATGTGCATGATTGCTTACAGAGTGACACTGGGAACAATATGGGCTGAGTTTGTTTTTATTATATTTGAATTACAAGTTTAATTATCTCCCGAGTATTAAATACATATTCATATTGTTCTTTTAATACGAAACATGGATCCCCCTACGCCTACTGGGCACCCGTGAACCATGACATTAAACTGATACTTTAAAGCCCAACTCTGAGCCTGTTCTCCCCTTTCCCGTTTTCCCCTTCTCCCATTGGAACACCTCAGATCCTTAAAGAAAAGGCTGTATACGTCCTTTTTCCAGGTGTCTTGTGACATCGCAAGTCCTCCTCATCCTCTTCTTACTCTGGCAGTGGATATTGGCGGTGGGCATCCTAAATGGTGAAGTGGCACAACGTAATCATGCTCTCTACAACATTTGTCTGTGAGTCCAGGTTGGGGTGTTCTTGAAGCTCCAAGATGCAAAAACGAAAAGCAAACACACTCATCAATTCATAACCAGCTTTAAAGCAAGGTGCACATGGAGTGGCTTTAAACAGTACAACAGCAAAAAATCCCAGCACACTTAGAAGCCAGCCTGCAAAAAACACTGTCTAACTACTAAGGTTAAAAACAGCGGTCTTAGTTGCAGGTGGTCTTCTGCAGAATATGTGGAAGCCTCATTTCCTCATCAAGGCCCTCCTGTGTAGTGTGGTCCCCACTCTAATCTCTCAGGGTTTGTTCACACCAAATCCGGACCAGATCTGCATGAGTTTCTGCATATGTGTTCCGGCCTGTTTTTTATTTGTAGCCTAAAATGGGCTTTCAGTGTGTTCCTGGGGCGTTTGCATGCAATTTTGATTTTTTTTTGGCATGCGTTTTGGTGCGTTCCAGAGCAGAAAAAATAGGGAATGCTGCAGTTTTTCTACATGCTCTGGAACTGAACGCTATGGTGTGAACTAGAGCCCAAAATACCATTGGAACACATTGGATGCATTTTTGATGCGTTCTGTAACTGCTCTGCTCTGCATCTGCTCCGCACTTCCTGTGAACAAGCCCTCAGAGCCTCCATTTTGGAGCACTTATAGCAAAGGATGAATTGGGTGAAAGTTCGCCAGAAGGCAGCCCAACCTTCTTAAAGGCACAGGCACACACAATGGGCTTCGGCTGCCGTTGTGATGTGCAGGGTTCGTTGTGTGTCCCTGTACCTTAAAGGCGGTTGGGATTCAATTAATGCTTAAATGTCCAATTTTTTAAGCTCTTGCTGTTAAATGTATCTAAATCAGTAAATACAAATGTAATTCATTGCAATCCTTGGATGTGCTGGCTGCACTAGTTTTCTCTTTCCAGACTTTCTTTCTTTTCTTTCTATTTTAATGACATCAGAACAAGGGTACATCATTGTAATGTCATTGCACCAATCCACTGACAACTTTGGTAACTGCTTATATTGCTCTGTTGTGTAAAATGTTCTATATGTTTTGTACTTACTGTTGGACAATTATTAAATGACCAACTTTAGAACTTCCTGACAATATTTCAAGTTCCAGTAGACTGCAAACACATTTATATGCATTTGATCTGGATTGTCAAACAAACTATTTTTATGGGGTTTATATGTTTACATACAATTTGTATTTTTTTACTATATAGCATTTCTTATTCAGATAGGAATCAACTAAAGAACACAAAATTCACTTTCAGGAATATATTGTATTTTATAATATCGTATTGTATTGCATTTTACAATAGTACATGGTATTAGTGTTTATTTAATTAATTACAACTCAAAATTGGCACCAACGGCCATCTACCAATATTACTGAATTCCCATATTGCATTTGTATCCAAAGGAATTTCTCAATGAGTCATTCATGTTCTAGAACAACTTTTACCGCCCACTAGTCACTTTATTAGAAAAAAAAATGGAAATACACCATGACATTCTTCTATCTCCAATTAAAAGCAGCTGTCCATGGTATTAACAAGGGTGGTCCACTCAACATCTGGTCCTTCTTAACACTTTGTAGCATATGTAGTTTAATTCTCTTTGTCTGTCATGTTTGTGTTGCATTGTTCAGATCTTATAGAATTTGTAATAAATTTGAACCAAACTCATATCTGCTTTTATATTGGTATTATAACTTCAAAAAGCTACAGGCTATATAATAATAATAATAACAACAACAATAATAATATATGTTCATTATTATTATTATTAAAGTTTAAGATTGTCATGCGTGTTATCATGTACATACATGTTGCTGTGTTATGGGGAAGGGGTTCATCAGCTGGTGTCTGGCTCCTGCATTAAATGAACAATAGAAATCACCAGCACTCCGTAAATGAAATTTAAAAAAAGTCCATTTATTTGGACTAAACGTCACACATATCGCATAATCCAACGTTTTGGGACCATGCAGGGTCCCTTCATCAGGGCAGAGATGTGACATCTCTGCCCTGATGAAGATATGTGATGCGAAGGTATGTAATGCGATATGTGTGACGTTTAGTCCAATAAATTGACTTTTTTAAATTTCATTTACGGAGTGCTGGTGATTTCTATCGTTCATTGACTGTTGTACACGGTGCCATTGTGCCGTGATTGTCACCACTATTTTCACTTGGACCCTAAGCGCTGTAAGGAGTGCAGGTGAACCTACTGTTTTCCGGAATTGGCTCCTGCATTACACATATAGTATATCCTACAGCCTCAAATAGAGGAGCATAGCAACACCATACTGAGAGTGGGCTGGGTGTGTTGGGTACTTTGTCTTTTTAGAAGTTAGGTATTCGCTGAACAGTTTTAGATGAACAAGGACTTTGTTATTTATAATAGCTATAGGAATGTTAAAGTTATATCAATGGCAGGTAATGAGCCTAGATTGGTAAGGGAGGAGGAATGCCACTGAGAAAATATAGTTTTCTGTTCCTCATTTTAAAGTTTAAGAAAAACCTTAACAGAAAGTAGTTGTTCTCCTACTCAGAACTAACGTATGCTATACGCCTTTGGGAAGGCTTACAAAGGATGCTCACAAGCCATCAGCACAGAGATGGTTTCTACAGCTACAGCTTTTAGCAGGAAAACTCCGACCGTTATGTGGGTGTGTACTGTATGGGGTCTATTCACGAAGCTGCCGAAGGAATCTGGCCATAGCTTCGGCCGATCCTTCGGCTAGCTTCGGCCCCAGGACCCCTTCGGTTCTTACGGCTGGCTCCAGCCACTTTCAGAGAGATCAGCGTCCCTGGTTACCTGCTAACCAGGGACACTGATCTCCAAACTGCTAACTCTCCCTGGCACCCCGGGAGCAGTTAATGGACTTTCTTGCAAGTTCAAAGGCTGACTTTGCAGTTCAGTTACTTGGCTTAAACCCCTGTGTTTTTAACAATTGGGTACAGAGGGAGCTGTCAAATGATCCCCACTTGTTTGTTAGTTGGTTTCAGAGGCCAGGCCAGAGGCTGTATGTATACTGGGTCAACGAGAATATCGATATTATTTTAGAAACATCTGCTGAAAGTTTCTGTGTGCGGAGAATTCAACCCACACAACGCAATACACAGTCCACTGAACAAGGTCAGGGAAATGATAATAGGGTCTAAGCCATTAAAAAGAGCACTTTTAAATCTCAAGCACATTTTCTCCTAGTAGCATTTAGTATTTAAAACCTTGGATAATGAAGAAATCAATCTGAGACTGAAGTTTTAAAGATTATCAGGGTTATTCACAGACGGGTGAAGAGTTTGGAGAAGTGAACAATCTAGGCCAAAATAGCCGATTTGGAAAAATTCTCTAATTCAGCTCACTTTCCAGGTCAGCTTTGTTGTCCTAGATTGTTCACTTCTCCTGCCTTCTCCAAACGCTTCACCCTTTTGTGAATAACCTTGTATATGTTGTCATCATTGAGCCATTTAACGTTAAGGTCTAAAAACATCCTAGTAGTTTAATCAGCTTTCCACCTAAACTGGACCTATTATGTGTGTCTTTACGTCTTGGTTGTGACTAAACTATAAGGCCGCACAGGGGAAGAAGTTGATGCCAATTGTATTTATAAAGAGTCCGTATTTAAATAGCTAATTCAGGTAACCAGTTAAACCAATGAATGAGCAACTAATGTATTCTAATAGACTGCAGCTGTGTTAAGAGAAAAAGTACTTAATTTACCTCAATCTGAGTTCTTGCAACCTGCACTGCACCTCACAGGCCAAGTAGTAGGGCAGGAAAGGTATACTTTCTAAAGTCTGTTCAGTGTAGCTTCCTCTCTCTCTGCTTCCTGTGTCACTAATTACATTCAAACTTTCAATGCAAGTATGAATGTGATTGATGGAAGCATCTTTGTACCTATATTATTTTAAATCAGGCTTTCTGTATTTAGGAGGTATCATGGAGGGCGTCAAGCATCACAAGCAGGCATGTTCCAGGATCACCAGATTATTGAGAAAAGAGAGAATGGAACAATGGTACCCTACTGCAGTATTCAGCTGGTAAGGTATGCTCCCCTTAGGCTATTTTTTTAAAATTTTGGCTGGAGTGTACCAGCTATAAGTCAGTTGAGACGTCATTGATGATGTATAAAGTACAGCGTCTGTGTTTCAGGGAAAAATTTCCTCTGTTTCCTAACATGTACTGGAAAATGATAACTGTAATTTGGTTGGTTGCTATAGGCAGCACAGATACATTCCTTTCTGACATTCTTGATTTATCAGATAGCTAAGCCATACAGCACTGTTAAAAACAATGGAACAAATATATCTTTACTTAGAAATCTCTCACTGTCACTTTCTGAAGACAATACATGAAAGGGGAAATAATCACATGTCATGTCTGGAGTTTTTTTGTGTCTTCTAAATATGAATTGTTGCAGAATAGACCCACATGTGTTTCCTTTCCAAACGAAAAAGAAGGAAGTCACTGGGACAACAGGATATGTCTCGGCTAAAATAAGATTAATTTCAAGAATGATCGCAGGAAATTAAAAGCCTGTTTATTTGGAGTGCACAGTCCTAAATGTTAACTATAATTTAAGACTAAAAATCATTCTTTTTACAATTTATTCTATACAGGAAATAGCAAAATGCATAGTGTTGTCACCCAGAGAAAGCAGAATTATAGTCTTGTGTTTCACTGTCCTGTCTACAGTAAATGAACAAATAATTTCTGCAAATTGCATTCTTTTTTTCCCAACACATCTATTACTGGTTTACTTAATGAGGCTGTGGAAACGAACGACTTGAAAAGTGCAGTAGACCATAGTAACCAATAATATTTAACTTGACTGAAACCATATTAGTATAAGGTGTATTCTAATTGGTTGCTATGATTAAGGGCTGGTTCACACCACATTCAGTTACGGTTAGTGGCCGGAATGGACTGGATCACTTAATTAAAGCCTCCCATGTTCTGGAGTGGGAATGGGCGTGGTGGTGGCAAATACCTGCTGCTGTTTTTATGCCGAAACAAATAAAGTTTGTGTTTGAGGAAGTGCCGGTCCCTTTGTTCCTGTGTTTGCCAACTTGCCACTGAAACGGGGGAGGACTTAAAGCCCAACTGATGTCCCACAACCTTTTTCACTTTATAGTTCTGCACTGACGCATAACGTTTAACAGATTTTTGTTTGGAAGTACCAGTTTCTTTTGCTATCTGCTCTCACCAATGCTCTGTGCTAGCATAGTTGAGTAATGGCAACACACCTTGACACATTTCCCTCATGAAGACTTGTGGTGCTGAAGTACAAAGGAGGCATGTCTGACCAGGTCTTTTAGAATATGGAGTGCACTGGGCAGTGTGGACTCAGATGCCTATTGCATTGCACAGTCCAATAAAAGACGCTGCACCATTGTTATGGCAGCAAATAGGAGGTATTACTATAGAGGTTTTAAGAACAATATATTTAGCTAGGTATCGAGTACCTAGTGTATGTGTGCGACTTCATTTGGGCTTGAAGGCACCTTCAGATATTTGCCTACATATTCCCAAGCAGCAAATCCAGCCATGGTTGAGCACTTTTGTTTTGTGTGGAAGCAACAAGGAATGAGCAAGAATTTACCTGTAAAATTCTCTTCTGATATCTTAATCTTCACAACTTTCCACCTGACCGATTTTCAGGAATCACCAAACGTTGTCACTTGCTGTCCTATTATAAATTTAAAATGACTTGATGATTTCAAGCATTAGACATTCCTTAACTGACAGCGAGATTTTCTAACTCAGGTCAAGATCTCAGGTCAAGATTTTCTAACTCAGGTGAGATCAAGAAGACATCTACCTGCCAATTGTTCTTGGAGAGCTATATGTCCATCTACAGCCAACCTGAGCAGCCCAGTTACTGTGCCTTCATGCCAGCATATAGGAATCTTGTGTCTAGTGATAATCATATATTTAAGCAATGCTCTATTTTGTGCAGCTTTTTTTGTTAACTTGTTGTTTTTTTTCTGCACATGTGAGTGTTTGGAGGTCAGCTCCCCTGTATTTCATAGGTTTCCGGGAACTGTTTGCCACTGATTGATAGAGATGTTTAAATAGTAGACTGTTGCAGAAGTGCAGGCGGTGTGGGAAGGAAAGCAGACACAACTTTGTCATCCTGATTAGCAGGTGAATTGAAGTTTAGCAGTGGTGGGACCAGCTGGTACAGGGAATGTGAAGAATGTGGAAGCCCCTTTATCCTAGGGCAGGAAGCACAGCTCACTGTTGTCATCCTTATGCTGTCTGTCCTCCCTTTTATATAAATAATAACTCTGTATGGACCAGTATCTGTGAGTGGGAGCAGGGGAATCATGATGAAAAGGAGTGAACTGAGAAAAAAGAGGAGGACAGGAGGAAATTACTATGACCTGAGCGGAGAGGTCTGCCTTCCTTATCTGCTGAAATACTGGCCCTGACTAAATTATTTTATAACACATTTCATTTTCCTCTGTTATCAACGTGTTTTATGAATACCATTAAAGAGGGACCTGCTAATGATTATTGTGCAAATGCAAAGTGAGTGCAAACTCAGCTTTTAATAATAGAGCACAGCAACATGCATACTAAGGGGATTGTTTACTAAAGGGGCCATTTTTACACCAAGTTTCCATTTCAAATGACTAGTAAATGACACAAGAACATATAGATAGTTTATGAATTTTACAAATCCATCAGTAAACAGGTATGGGATGACAAATAGTTAGATAGATAGATAGATAGATAGATAGATAGATAGATAGATAGATAGATAGATAGATAGAGAAAAAACAATAGCCTTTTAGACATACTGAACTCTTACAATCTGAATGGTGTCAAAGGGACATGGGGGACACATTCTGCATGTCTCAGTGCCACTCAGGCAGTGAAACCACTTGGATATTACAAACCAGGAGCATGGTTAGGGCATAATTAAACCACAATTAATGTCTCACTTTTCTTAGAAGTGGGCAGTGTATATGCAAAAAAGGAAGGTAACCCTGCACTAGGACAACCCACATCTAGTATAAATGAGCTCCTAAGTCCTAGAGGGCCCTTGTGCATCTGCAGAGTCTGCACAAATAATAGGTCCGCTCTGGGATCAAGGCAACCTTCCGCCAACAATGTAGATAATATTACGGTGTCAGGAACCATTGGTGCATTCATTTATTTGGTCATTTTTATGATCAAAGCAGGCCTAAATTGGCTGAAAATGTGTATGTACATTTGCAGCATTAAATTTGTGTTAATAACCATGTCCATAACATATTATGCACAAAGTAATATATAGATAGATAGATAGATAGATAGATAGATAGATAGATAGATAGATAGACAGATAAATGGAGATACATAGATAATGGATGCAGATAGATAGAAAAAAAATAGACAAAAAAATTGTCTGAAATTTGAAGTGTATCTCAATGCAGACTGCAGAAAAATTACACAAAAAGAAGGAAGTTTTGTACAACAGCGGCCTCATTTCACCTTGTTGGAAATAAATATTGTTTCACATTTTTAGTGAACACAGACTTTTCCTTTAAGTAATTTTAAGCCTGATGCGTGTGGTATAACGATATGTGCACAACACGTATGTGGGTTGTGGTGTGTTGCCATTCAATTTTAATTGATCCCATACCATGTTTACTCCAAAATTTAATAAAATGTCAAAACAGGGTTCAAATGTTTTGAACAGGACAGACACCAGCAACCTTGTTTATTTATTTTGTTGAAAAAAGCCACCAAAATATTTTAGCGACTACATGCACAGTTTTTAAGCACTTCCACTATGTTTCTTTTTGAACTGGACAGTCAGCAGCTTCTTTTAATCAAGGAACCAACATTAGTGTTTGTTTCACAGAAAAATCCATTAAAATAGTGTAGTGATTCCATGCACAGAATATATGCATGGCCACGTGATTCTGAACAGGACATATTTTAGCCACCTTTTAATCAAGAAATCAACAAACACATCAAAAAGCCAGCAAATTATTATAGTGACTATGTGCACAATATTCAAGAACACTCACTATCTTAGTAACAAAAGCTTTACATTCAACAAGCCAAAAATGCATTTTAAGCAAAACAACCACAGCAAGAAAACTAACCCAAGCAATTCTTCAATGACAAGGCAGAAAGCCTAAAAAAAAAAGGTGAGTTATTTGAGGCAGAATCAACTTGTGGGACAGTAGCTGTGGGTAGGGAACTAACACCATTCTACCAGTTCTGGCAACGTTGTTCTGCAGTGGTTCTGACATTCAGCACTTGTTTCCCCACATAATGAATTATGAGTAAAGAGCTGCGTTAAAATCACTGTGTGTGAATTTGTTTTTTTGGTTAACTGCTTTTGTACAGCTTAGCTGGCATTTTGGTAAAAACTCTCTACTTTGGTCCCATTACACTTACAGTTTTCTTATTTATGCCCTCAAATTAAAAAGTTAAAGAGACACTCTATTATGGTGTACTATGTAACAAGAGATGTAGCCTTCAGGTTGAATATATGTTTGGATGTAGCATAGTAGTTTATACATACATTGGGACGTTCTCAGAAACTGGGAGGTCTCTGCATCCCTTATGTACAATCACCTTTTGAGAATTTTTTTAAATCAAGACAATTTATAGTAGAAGTCACTACAAGCCAGAATCTCTGCAAAACCTTTGTAGGACTATTTCCTACTCTCCTACTTATGAGAGGGCCACAATACTGACTCCTAGCTGACATTAGTATTTGGACAATAGAGAACCCAGGGTTTTGGGTTTCTTTGGAGCACTAGAACAAGTTGAAACTAAGTGCAGATCAGTGGTGGAACTACCGCCGGTGCAGGCGGTGCGGGCGCCCGGGGCCTCAAGCTCTGGAGGGGCCCAGCAAGTTGCCGGCCGCCGGATCGTTATCCAGCGCGCGGCGGGCCCCTGGTCTCTCCTCTCCCCGCAGGCTGCAGTTTTTTTTTTAAATTTGAGCAGCTGTGTATGGCTCCCACACAGCCACGACACCCATCCACAGGAGGGAGGAACTACATATCCCATCTGCCATGTCAGCAGAGGGGCTTGTAGTTTGAGAGGAATACAAGTGTGGTGACATCATCGCACTTGTTGTCCATTAAATCTGCCTTCTGTCCATGTTACTACATGTCTGTACCTCAGTACGGGCATTGACAGAAATAGGGATGCACTGATACAATTTTTTTAAGACCGAGTACCAATACTTTTCCTCAAGTACTCGCCGATACCAATTATTGATACTTTTTTAGTGTCATGTGACAGTTTTTCTAAAACAAACCAGACTAATGATTTTAGGACAGTGGCCCAGTGCAGAATACCACCTGGAATAGAGGACTACAAATCCCAGCAATACATTATATGGCAATGCAGAATGGCAACCAGCTATGGAAGACTACAAATTCCAGTTATGCATTATACATTAATGCAGAATAATATGAAGCTACATACTTTGTGCTGATCAAGGGTGCCGGCCTGCTGTGTGGAGTCTCAGGAAGGGTGTGCGGGGTCCCAGATGGGTCGTGGAGGGTCTCAGGAGGGCTGTGGAGGATCTCAGTACTGTGCGGGGTCTCAGGAGGGCTCCTCTGCGCTCTCCTCTATGAAGTATTGAAAGGCTGCTCCAGAGACAGGCAAATTAATTGGCCATAGAAGGATGAGCCCTGCAGATGTGAGTGGCCACACAGTCCGCACATGGGAACCGCAGCTCACTGCTGTCCAGGAAAACTTAAGCTTTTTGGGCTGGCAGTGAGCTATAGGTGTTGCCGGGGCAGACTTCTTGTGGCCTGGGCTCGGTGTGCGGGAAGGGGGTGTAGCATGCAGGTGGTGTATATGGGTTGCAGGAGGAAGCAGTGTTGGGTGGGATGCATTTCTGAAGGCGGTGTCAGGGGCTTGTTATGCGGCACAGTTATGAGTGAAGTGCTTCATTATGTGTGTGATCAGCGCGGATCCTGGTTGCTTTATGTGATAACACACACACACATACACACCTTGCAGCTACAGAGTACCGCCACCACGCATAGCATAGAACAGGGAGCGCTCACCCATACAGACCAGGGTGGCGTACACACAGAACAGGGGGTGTACACACACAGAACAGGGGGCACACACGTAGAACAGGGGGCACGCACACAGAACAGGGGGCACATACACAGAACAGGGGGTCCATACACAGAACAGGGGGCACATACACAGAACAGGGGGTCCATACACAGAACAGGGGGCACATACACAGAACAGGGGGTCCATACACAGAACAGGGGGCACATACACAGAACAGGGGGTCCATACACAGAACAGGGGGCACATACACAGAACAGGGGGTCCATACACAGAACAGGGGGCACATACACAGAACAGGGGGTCCATACACAGAACAGGGGGCACATACACAGAACAGGGGGTCCATACACAGAACAGGGGGCACATACACAGAACAGGGGGTCCATACACAGAACAGGGGGCACATACACAGAACAGGGGGTCCATACACAGAACAGGGGGCACATACACAGAACAGGGGGTCCATACACAGAACAGGGGGCACATACACAGAACAGGGGGTCCATACACAGAACAGGGGGCACATACACAGAACAGGGGGTCCATACACAGAACAGGGGGCACATACACAGAACAGGGGGTCCATACACAGAACAGGGGGCACATACACAGAACAGGGGGTCCATACACAGAACAGGGGGCACATACACAGAACAGGGGGTCCATACACAGAACAGGGGGCACATACACAGAACAGGGGGTCCATACACAGAACAGGGGGCACATACACAGAACAGGGGGTCCATACACAGAACAGGGGGCACATACACAGAACAGGGGGTCCATACACAGAACAGGGGGCACAGACACAGAACAGGGGGCACACACACAGAACAGGGGGCACATACACAGAAGAGGGGGTACATACACAGAACAGTGGGCACATACACAGAGCAGGGGGCACATACACAGAAAAGGGGGCACATACATACCTTGCAGCTCCAGAGTACTGTGCATATCAGAGAACAGGGCCGGGCATCTCACAAACGCTCCTCCTACAGTCCACACGCTGGCCAGGAGGACTTACTGCAAGGCACATGTCACGGCTCTCAGGTAGATCAGCGTACACAGCACACAGCAGGGGGCGGGTACTCCTCTCATATGCTCTTCCTACACTCCACACACTGGCCGGGAGAACTTATGCCAGGGGTGACAGGTACGAACAGCGCTCACAGGAGAGAACAGGGGCCGGGGTCCGTCCACCGGTTACATGATTTTTGTGCCCCACTCCTCTGGCGGCCACTTATGTTGCCTTACACTTGTGCCGGGCCTGACTATACAACCCGCATAGCCCACCTGAGAGTCCGCACAGCCCACCATAGAACCTTTACATTTATATAATCTTACAGATACAATTGTCACTTAGAGCGCAATAAAATGATGCTGATGTGGCCCATAATGAAATGGAGTTTAACACTCCTGCTTTATAGAATTATCCTATACTTTCCCCCTGGAAGCTACATAAAATGTTATGTAGGGATGTAAGGGTTGGTTGGTACAGAGAGCAATTATAGTTGGTGACAGGGTCTCTTTTTCATGGGTGATCTTTTTTCATGAATACTTAACTGCATCCATCTGTGTTTTATATCTGTCCAGAGTTCAGTTTTAAAATATAAAGTGAATAATTCTCCTCATATCTGACTACGCAAAAGAAGAAAAGAAGATGCAAAAAATACAAGACGCCGTTGTGACTTTAAATGATGTCTCCAGTCTTAATTCAAAACAAGAGCAGCTGCTTGGGAAGAATATTTTGATCTGCGGCTGCTCTGTAGTCACATCTTCCCATCTTACAATGGATCATGTGTGATTCAGAACTGTAGAACACTTGTGATGTCATCGGAAGAATATTTTTATCAATGCGGAGATGCTTGCAGGAAGCAGAGAAAAATGCTGACCGAGAAACATGACAAAACTGGCCAGACTGAGCCTTTTAAATTTTTCCCACGCTATTTTATGGTGTGTTTTTTTTTTTTCATTAGACTTCTGTAAATCAACAGAAAACAGGAAGGAGCAGTTAGAAAAGAGAAGGATTCTGAGGAAGTGCCAGGCCAGGATGTTACATTCACTGAAAGGCAATGGAAACAAAATTTTCCTTCATCAATTATGTAGATTGTCCATTAATTCCACATCAGCTGTAGAATTCCATTAGCTGGATTTTCAGACATTTCCACACTGGAATAAAAGAAACATCCAGCTCTTTCTTCGTTGCTTGCATTTTCCCTGATATTTTTAACACTAAAATATAAGAATACAAAAACTCATATTGAAAGACCAATTCTGGGTACTGACCCCCACCCTCCAAGTGATATTCCATACCCTCCCCGAGGCCACCACTGGCAGTGTTTTTGCCAATTTGTTTTGCCTTTTTTCAAGTCCTCAGCTCAATCATATGAAAATATTGATTCTCAGATCTTTTTTCACTGGTAGATGATCCTCAATAATGCAGAGAGTGATGCTCTGTGATGCATCCTTACCCTGGAAGTCCAGGGTGCCATGATGATGCGGGACCTTGATGCCCTGCACTCACTGTATGTCCTTCCAGGCCGCATGGCACTGGGCCTGATTCAACCCAGAAGACTGAGGACATCTTGTGGCAGAGAAGAGGTACTGTAGGGGACCGTGCCCAGGATGAGGCCAGCATTGCAGTGAGTGCTGCTTTTAAATTTTAAACAAAGGCTGGGCCTCCTTTGTTTAAATTTGTTTTTATTGAAGTTAGGCTTTAATATTGCTGGTATAATCACCTTAAAGCTAAACGCTTGATAGACAGCTACATGCACAGTTAAAATAAATACATAACAGTCTTGATTGCCAAATGTTTTGTAATTCTGTTCAGCTGGATTCCAGGCACCCCTGCTATCATGTACAGTCATATCCCTAAACTCAGTCTACTTTACTGCAGTTAATGAGTACAGCTCGATCAAGGACCTGTGCCAGTCTATAACTGGACATCCCAGTATTCACATTTCATTAAAGCATGCTTACGCTGTTGGATTAGTAGCACTGTACAATGTAATAGAGCTTGACTGGCTAACAATACTGCCACTTCCTCTTTCAGTTTGGGTCCTGGTGTGAAAAGGATTATAGGAGGTGAAAATGAAGGCAGATTAGGGTACCTTTAAATATTTCTAAAAGAATACATAACTGGATTCAATTGAGGGTCTTCTATGTCTGCTTACAGTTCTGCTTTATCTCAAGATTACCTTATAATAATCTGCTGCATTCCCGAAATCAGGCTGACAGTAGGGGTGTTAGCATTGTGAGCCAATCAGATGCTGCCTCATTGCACAGTGCTCTCTTTATGTTTCAAGCATTACTAGCTGAAGAAGGAAAGGTTTACTCATGCTTTCCAGGGCCTTACTACTCCCTTCTACCTTGGTGCTCGTTCAAAGCCCAGTGAGCAGGTTGGAGTTTGGAAAGTAACAATGTATGCAGGAGAACTGTGGATTTTTCATAGTGCTACCACACTCTGGCATACAGTGTGGGACAGCTTCATAAATTACAAGAGTGCCTAAAGAGAAGGCCAAATATTTTATCATGTAAAACACAAATGCAATGTTTAACTGTCTTGCTGTTTAGCTGTAGCCATTGTTTAAGCCTCAGCAAATGGCAATTATAGACACAATTGTGAAGTATCTGGACACATTTTTAAGGTTAGGGGCATTCTAAATATAGGCACATTCAGTGCCCTGGATTGGCTACATATATATGGTCTACCATCAGATGCTGCAGAGGGCAAATGAAGGAACTGGTCAGATTTTAGATGAATGTTTATCAAATGTACGAAGAATGTGGACATCAGTGAATAATTAGTGCTTGTTTCCAAAGGGTATTGCTAGAAAATGTCTGGATTTGTCCATAGATTGTGGTAAACGCTACATGGCCAGTCTTGAAATATTTGCCACATTTTAAATACTAAAAATGTTACATAAAGCAGTATTTCTTCCTGAAGAAAATGTTCTTGGAATAAGTGAATATTTCAGCAAATACTGACAGCTAACATTTGTTATACATTGAGTGAAGCTATAGTAAATAATATGGGGACTAGAGCATGACTATTGGGAAAATGTGAGATCCCGCCCCTTATAATTATGCCCTTTATAAAAGGCTTATTCACACCTGTGCATGCTGCATGGTGTGAATGGGCCCTTATAGTTTCCCTACTAAATAACACACCAAACTGCAGCTCATGGATGTAAACCATCTACTGAAGGGAAGAATGGGATTTCTACTTTAACTGCAGGAAAGTGTACAACTGCAGGACAATGGACAAGGTGAATAGGTCTGACTAGATCCAAAGTTTGAGGTATATATATAAACATTTGTAGAGCTGTTTCATCTATTTTGAATAATGCAGTGCAAATCTACAACGTGGATATTCACAGAGTGAACAGATCTGCAGCTGTTTTATAAATACACCTGTAGCCCCCTAAGTGGAGTGGCTAATTAAATTTAGTGTTGCAAACATGGTAATCAGTCTGTCTGATTGGTAGTCTGGTATCATTTGGTCATCCCTAGTTGTTCTGCTATTGATTGCACCTACCTGTGAGTGGGGTGTGACCCTGTCACAGAGTGGAGAGGCCATTGGGGGAACATTAGGAGTGTCTATGCCTCACCAGCCAATCAATAGGAGTTTCATGGACAGTGGTGCATGCTGGGGGAGTGCATAAATAGTCATGTGCTCAGGGAGTTTGCCCCTTGGGGTGGCATGTACATGGTTGGAGAAGCTGACTAGGCCTCAAGCCTGCAGGAGGCTAGATGTGTACCCAGGTGGGATCTGGGACTATCTTGGAAGGAGAACCAGAGGAGCCCTTTGACTGCTGGAGGTACTAGGAAGGCCAGGATGGCATGGGCCGCAGGGACAAGTCTGGTGTCTCTCCTTGGGAGGATCTCATGGACATCCCCTATTCAACTGTTGCTCTACTACACGGTGTCATTCTCTGTGCAACTAAAATATTCCTGCACTGTGGAAGCTGGAAGGAATTGGTGAGTCTGGAGTATATTTTTGCTATGCATGTTTAAAACCCTGTACCCTCTCTCCCAGTTTTGCTGTTCTTTAATAAAGCATCTAAAAAGTCCTAAGGATGCACCCTTTAGGGGTCCACCACAGGCCTCCAGGAGTCAGGGGGGTGCTACACACCGCATAGTATTGTGGTAAAACCTTTGTTTTATTATGTGTTACAACAACACATGGTATATGTGGTTTGCTATAGGTTGGTATTCATTCTGAATGGCACCCCCCACACACGTAAACAGTAGACCAAAATGCACATGCTCTTTAGCACAACACACAGGTGTGAGTGATCTGTGGGCTGTGATGTGCTGGGTTGTCAAATATAGAGAAGGTGCTTTCCTTTTTGTGTTGACTCTCCATAAGAAATCATTCACAATGAAGGCGCTACCTTAATGCAATGACATTCAGTGCAGGTAAACACATGATTTCACACAAGCAAAGGTGTGAAAGTGACCCGTCACTACATGGTCAAAACAGCAGAAAGCAATACCTGCAGGAAGAAGAGGCAATATACTTCCATTTCCAGTGGGAGGGTGTCCTGATATGATGTTTACTCAATATGGTATCTAAGATGGCATCTAGGCTATGTGGTACCAGAAGCAATTTACACAAATCTGTATCATTTCAGGTATGCTTTAGGCTTTTCCTATGTTTTAATTCTTTCTTTACATATGTTTTGATGTAGGTGTGGGGCTTTGAAAACTGCATGGCATAACTATAAATAATTATGCATGAATATAAGTTTTATAGACACTTCTTCGCTTGGGCTTTACCTGATGTATTATGCCAAAAAAACAGACCAACATAATACTTGTTATTTATTTTTCCAAATAGAGTTCATCTATCAAAAGACCTGTAGTGTCTTTTCCTATAACTATTTCGTTATACTATAATGCCCTCTGCTGTTGGTTGTTCATTAATATTCTGCTCTTTGGTTATTCACTGAATAAACCTCAGTTTGGTAAAACTTCTCTCGCTGCAGTTTTCCTGTCATTATTGTTTTGTCAGCATACACCAACAGTGGGATGCTGCAAGGGGTCATAGCCACTGTTAATTACCAAGTCTTGTGCAAGAGAAAAAAAGAAAAAGAAAAGAGGGAAAGCAGTATCATTGAGCTGAGCCTAGAGAAAATTTTCATTTTGTCCCTAGTGAATGCCATTTTTTTTTTACCTTCTAGACGGCCACATAATGTCCCAGGTTCTTCTCCCTCAATGGGCAATCATCAATACCACAGAGAGCAGCCCTGACGTTGTTACTTCAAGGCCATTCTCTGCTTTATTGTACTGTAAGAGCAAGCCAACGTACTAAAGCTTTTCCAGGAGGCAGTCTCATGTTGCCCTGGGCTCATAGGAAGTGAATTGAATGAGCTGTATTTTTGTTTAAAGACACCTAGGCATTTTTTAAATTAAAACTGGAATTCTTATTTAAAGGAAAACTGTTCTGTATAAAATGCATATACTGCTATTGCTGAGTTTTCCTTTTGGCCATTGCCTGGCTGCTATGTTGAACCAAAGTTTAGGAGGTTAAGAAAGGCAGTCTCTGTATTTCTCTTGGTAGATATGTCCTTTAATATCCACAGTTCTAAGAGATTAAATTTGGGTTATGTTTAATAAACAGCAAATGCTCAGATCACCTATCAAATCCCTTGAGTGACCAATGAGTAATTGTTTGCTGATTGAGCCTCCTTTACTGCATTATTCATTTGGATACCCAGGTCGTTTATTAACATTTGCCATATGTATAATACTCCGATTGTACAGCTGTCATGCCAAACCTGTATTTTAACATTCAGGATTGAGATTCTTATCAATGATATCCCCACTAACTTATGTACTGGACCTACCATACACACTTCTGCATTATCACTATTGCACACGATTGCCACACATCTACTACTCAGTAAATGAGTTACATCCTAAAATCCTTATTTGCATTAACCTCTCCACATGGGGGAGGTTCACCATTTACATAGTAATATTTTCTCTTTGGAGGCTAGCAGAACAGTACTGCAGTTTCATTCCTAAATTTCTCAATATAAAGGAAGTATAGGCTATAAAAATGTGTACTTTACTCCATGCATTAGCATCTTAGAACCTTAGTCCAAGCCTGCTTGGATCTCCAGTGATGTGAAACATTGGTTTGAAGATTAACAGGGCTATTCATAAAACAGTGAAGGGTTTGGAGAAGGCCGGAGAAGTGAACAACCTAGGACAAAATAGCCAATTTGGAGAACTTCTGCAATTCAGCTCACTTTCCAGTTCAGTTATGTTCTCCTGGATTGTTCACTTCTCCTGCCTTCTCCAAACACTTCACCCTTTTGTGAATAACCCTGTATGCGTTTAAGCTGGATTCACATAGGTGCCAGATGTAAAACAACATCCAGTGGCCATGTTATAGGGCCCAAACCTGGCACATAGGAGTTGGGTGTGTGTACTGAGTCATTCACACCCATCATGTAAGACACATTTGTCAGGGGTCAGAACCACCTACCACATGTGAACAAAACTATTTACCACTCAACCTTGTTGCTAACTTCTCTCATGACTTAGAGTGGTACTGTAATTCATGAGATTACACAAGATTAAACAAAGAATGGCTAGCATGATGGCAATATAAATGACATAGATTGGCTGCAATTGCATGTCACAGAAAAAGTTGAACCCTCAATGTTTTGGTGAGATAGAGGTCCCCTTTGTCAAGTGTTTGTCCAGAATAAACTTAATTAGATGTTGCAATCAATACAATTCCAATGCATTTCAGAGGACTTCTGAGGTCCCCTATCATCAAGGCTGGAAAGCTAAGGTCTAAGGCTTGAACATTTAGGGGTCCATTCACTCAGCTGCCGTAGGCAGCCGAGTGAATGACCGACCTAAAGCGAAGTAAGGCTATTCACTTCAGGCCGAGCGGCATTCGTTTTGGCTGTTCTGCTCGGTCCCTTTGTGGTACGGCCAGCTTCGGCTTTCAGCGTGGCTCAGCCGAGCCGAGGCATATGCGTTCGGCTCGACTGAGCTGCTCGGCCAAGTTTGGGAGCTGTACGGGCTATAGTGAATAGCCCGTACAGCAGCCCTTCGGTTCTACTGAACCGAAGGGATCCTGGGGCCGAAGCTAGCCGAAGGATCGGCCGAAGCTACGGCTAGATCCTTCGGCTGCTTCGTGAATAGACCCCTTAGTCTATGTAATAAAGAATTACACAACTGCTGAACTTTAGCTGAAACAGATGCTTTACAGCCCTAATCATAAGTTTGCAAATGCCCTGATTTTATTGATTGCAACATCTAATAAAATGTATTTGGGACACACACACCAGTAGATTGGCACTTTCATCTTTAATCCTTTCCCCACACTCCTAAAAGGACTGCCCTAGAGCCTCCTTAAGACTAGAGAGTTGACAATAAATACACAGGATTTATTTGTTTATATTCCTTGCTGTTCATTGTATTCTTTGAATGTTCGCCAACACCAAAGTTTAAAGGCATTTATGCTTTTCTTATGTTGCTTCTTTATTGTCCAACTTTCACATCCATAGCAACTGACAGAAAATATAATAGCCTGAACAACTTTGATTTTTGTATTGTACTTATGGAGACATCAACAAGTTTGAAGATCTTTGCTAGTGAGGGGCGAACTTGCTTGGGCTTGATTTGTGTTCAGCAAACCCCCTTGAAGTTAATGGTAGGGGAATCTTGAAAATCAAGTCGCTCCATTTTCAAGGCTAATAGGGAAATGATTGTCAAAAAAGGATATGGGCACTGTCCTGGAAGACATGTATCAATGCAAAATTAAATTTAAAAAAACACCATTCAGGTTGCAAATAGCCCCTTTTTTATGAGTGCTTCGAGAGTGATATGGGAAAAATTTGGCCAGGAAGGGGGTCTAAACACCTGGTCTTGAAGTGGTTAAGCTATATGTGGTGTTATAGAACATTACAATTCTTGGGGACAGCGTCAGTGACATTTTTCTTGCATCACATGAGTTTTAGGTTTAAAACATTTTTTTATTTTTACATTATTCATTGGATGACATGAAGCTGCAGCACCCTATTCTGATTAATTTCATCTTTTAAAAAAAAAAGTATTTTTTAGGTAGTTTTGTGTGAATTGGAACACCTAACAAGCATATAGAGGGGGCTTCTCAAATTTGTCTGAAAAAGTGGAAATACCCTTTACTATAAAGTCAAATCCCTCAAAATATTTCATAGCACAATGTGACATCTGAAAAGCACTGAGGTGGAAGAGTTTATTTGAATATCATCTACACCGGATATCACTCATCATTTTGGAACTGTTTGGTTCCTGAAAAGTTGATAAAGACTGTTTATAATATAATTACACAGGATATTATTCAAGTGTCAAACTATGAAAAAATACCGCCAAAAAAGTGGGGGCAGCAGATGAAAAACAGCAACAATACAATAGGTGGTACACAGTCACACCAGACAAATCACAAAAATGGAGCAC
>NW_017307479.1:181055-182837 GCF_000935625.1 Nanorana parkeri | reverse complement strand
TGTCACACACACACACACACTGCAACAGAAGACAGGCTGCAGCTCAACAGGACAAGGAAGGGTAAGAAACCCTGACATAGGGTATTTGAAAATGGGCTGTTAAACCCTATCAAAATTATATAAAAATAAAACATAACTACCCCACCAAAAAAATAAACTAAAACCCTAAACCCTAGACACCAACCCTAAACAACAGATCCCAAAAGTTAACAGGAGGGATACATTGTACTCCCTGTAGCCCAACACATTGCAATTTACTCTAAAGTAGCAGTGGCAATATGCAGCACTGCAAATGACACGGTATAACCCTGTGCTAGCACACTAGTAGCACTGTACAAGTAGCACATACTGTTTCTCCTTCACAAAACTGTCAGCTGCCTCCCATTAACTCCACCACACACTGACAAAAGGATTCTGGGAGAGCTGACTTTTAGGCCTCATTCACATGAGAAACGGGCGGCTCGTACAGATCCGTGCTGCATGCACGGCTGTAATGGGCCGCTCCCATGAAGGACAGGTGCTGCGTGTGATTATGCGCAGCAGTCTGTCCTTCTCTATGCTGAGCATGTTTGGCTGACCCGAAGCCAGCCGCAGCAAGCCGATGTACGGCTGATTTTAGTCAATGTACGGCTGATTTTCGTCGATGGACGGCTGAAATCAGCCATGCAAGCCTGAAGTGAATAGCCAATAGCCGAACAGCGTTCGGCTCACTTCATTTCGGGTCGGTTATTCACATGGCTGCCTTCGGCAGCTTTGTGAATAACCCTCCTAGTGTAAAAATTAAAAGGTTGCATACTCATATTTTTAGCATATAAAATGTGTGTGTGTTTGTGTCACCAGTTGATGACTTTGCCCATACAGGGAAACTTAACTGCTACCCTCCCCAAGAAATACTCAGCCTAGCTTTACTCCACCAATCCATTTTGCCTTTAGGAGAGAAAGAAGTACCTGGTATGAGGGAGCATGTATCACTTTTCAATTAAACATGCTCTATCCCTTTAGTAAATCAACCCCAGTGTCTCATGTCAGTGGTAATATATACACACACGCATACACCCACACTTGCTACAGTAAGTCTTCTCTTATATCACTACAACTGGTTTGGTACAATGTTTTTTGATAGTTTTTAGTAATTGAGGAATTCTTTTGTTAAGTTTATGTGTTGAAAGCAATTTCTTTCTTTCTTTCTTTCTTTCTTTCTTTCTTTCTTTCTTTCTTTCTTTCTTTCTTTCTTTCTTTCTTTCTTTCTTTATCTGGGAGATGTGACGAGAGCAGAGGAAGAGTCTACATTTAAAATTCAGTGCTTCTAGGCATACATAGTAGTGACACAATATGGTTACCTTCCTGCCATTACTGAACATGCACCAGGTATTAGTCTGATTTTGGCTTATTCCAAGGACTCTACACTCCCCCAAAATGGTCCTAGCATTTAGTGACAGTGCTGCTGATCTCCTCTAATCTGCAGTGATCTTTGCAGATAATGACAATCAGGTCCCTGTACAGGAAGTTTATATTTACTTATAACTTATTTGTGGCACCTACCTGTCGCATGATCTATTGAAGAGAGCTGCAAATAAGTTATTAGCAATGAGAGACTTCATGTGCCGGGAGCTGACTAGTGGTATGTGCAGGCATTGCTGAAAGTTAGAGAAGAGCAGCAGCACTTTTACCAAATGCTGGGTCTTGCTTCCTTCGAAGAACATGGGGCTTCCCTGCACACAGGGCCGTAGATAATTTTTTTTCCTGGGGGGGGGGGGGTTCAGTTCCCTTAAAAATTTTTTG
>NW_017307479.1:157710-180993 GCF_000935625.1 Nanorana parkeri | reverse complement strand
ATATATATATAGAGTAAATAATTAATATAAATGTATTTTTCAGTAGACATGTGCGCCGGCAACAAAGTGTTTTATTTCGTTTTCATTTGGATTTGCAATCAGGTCCAAAAATCAATTATTTTGGGATTCGGAGGAAATGTATGAATTTTCTTTACATATTAATTTTCAGTGCAGCAAAGTGACATTTTTCTTACAGTCTGCAGAAGAGAGAGAAAAAAAGTGTGTGGTTCCCCCTAATTGATACCAGACTCTGTAGGTCTGGTAGGAATGTTAGGAGGGACCTCCAAGTAAAAAAAAAAAAAAGGCTTCTGGTGTGAAATATTAGGATTAATTTCTCCACCATTTCTAGAACTAGAGGAGAGTGAGGGCTTTAAAGTGATTTTAATGTTTATTCAGAATATGTAAATACATAAAAGTGCATAGTCTGGGCAAAGGTTCATTTTAATGCATCTAGCCAAGGTCCTAATTTCTCCGCACTTCTTTATAATTGCTGTAGGAGAATATTAGCAACACAGTGCACTGGTCCTGAAAATATAAAGGCTTGACAGTAGTAGACAGGCACATTACTAAAGGGATGTGTTCAAGTGTGTTTATAATACCCTGTTTCCCCGAAAATAAGACCTAACCCAAAATTAAGACCTAGTATCATTTTTGGGAATTGCTCTAAATATAAGACCCACCCCGAAAATAAGACCTAGTTGTGACCATTCCCAGGGCTGGTGGTGGCATAAGGGGGAACTTGAAGAGCTGCGGGAGAGAATCAGCGGTGCCAGCGCTGAAGGAAGTGAGGCGGCAGCGCAGGGAGCAGAGCCGCATAAGCCGATGTTTCCCCTATAGCCGCTTCGCTCATTCTGGTTACCAAATTGCTCTTGCAAACGTATGGCACCCCTGATTACTCTGATCAGCCTATTCCTAACTTTGCCATTTTGAATTATTTAATTTAGATTTGCATTAACCTTGGATTGTTATACATTAAAAAAAAAAAATAAGACCTACCCCGAAAATAAGACCTAGTGTGTTTTTTTGAGCCACAAAAAATATAAGACAGTGTCTTATTTTCGGGGAAACACGGTATGCATGCATGCTATAGTATATATTCCTATGTCTTTTAAAAAAAACTAATCATCAGCATTATGTGAATCAACAGCATTATAAAGTAAATTTCCCATTGGAATGCTATACATTGTAATGCTTACAAATGACCAGAAGATGTCAGTAAACAGCTAATGAATATTACCTCCTGCACAGAAAACTACTGCACTACTTTATGGAAAGCAACACTTTTAATTGTCTTTTCGTTTTTAATAGAGCAGGAAATCTGTGTCCAGTTGGTGTTATTTTGCTTCTTTTCCTGTCGCAGAAGAAGTAAGAAGAAATCTCTCCAAAGTGAGGGGGAATCAAATGTTAGACATTTGTTGCCAGAGCACGTGCCCCTCTTTCAAGCTTTTCTCTCTGTTCCTGTTCTGGGAGCAACTGTAAAATGTTGGATTTCCAATCAAGACAAATAAAATTAGCAAATCACCCCAGCAGGCAGCACAAAACACTTCTTCAAAGACAAGTTTTCTTTAGATACCATTTATAAAAAGTTTTCTTTTCATTGATGAAGATTTCTGTAAATTGGCACAATTTGTTGTGTTTCAAAGACCACGAAAACTGGTATCGGCTCTCTAGGTGCCCGAAGGCAAAGCAAATCTCTAGAAATGTATGGAGAGCAGAATTAGCCTGCAGACAACTAGAATTAAATATAATTTAAACATTCTTCTGAAATAAAAAAAATCTGCCTGGGAAATGTTTCCCATCTAATTTAATGCATCACAACCTGAATGACATTTGAACAACCACTAGATTAGAAAGAGAAAACATGTAGTTAATTAAAAGGAGTCTATCCTTATGAAAACAGATTGAACACTTAACGCTTCATTAATTATATAAACTAACCTGTTTCCACCAAGTCTATAAGTGTCCTTCATTAAAGTTACAATACAGCACTAAATTCATCGTGGCCACAGGCATTTTAATGAATTTGTATACAGTGTACAGCAGGGCTGTTCTTAACCATTTTTGCTGCCTTAAGCAAAACTAGAAAATCCCCCATTTTGAGCTACTTTCTGTAAACACAAATACCTGATTTTGCAGTATGAGCTATTATGGAAATGTTGGACTTTAAAGGTTTGGTCAACTCATGGTGCCTGTGTGTTTCTATCTAGCACCTGGCATCCTAGGCCTAATTTGCTTGTCGGACCTTTGCTTCTGCCCATGTCAAGAACAAGCCATGCTCTTTAGTGCTAAGCCCCATCCCAGTCATTCAGCTGTCAAATGCCATTCAGTAGAGGCTTAGACAGTTGAAAGTTGAATGATAAAAGCCAGGGTTTAGCTTTAGAACTGAGCGATGAGGCATCTCAACTTGGCAAAGAAGTCCATGTTCCCTGTAGATGCTGGGCTTAAAATCCAAGTGGCTCCACAGAGATACATGGATCGATTTGAAGATTAACATAGGGTTTCACTTCCTATCCAAGGTAGCACCAATCACTGGGAAAAAAAAGTTATGGGGAAATTCTGCCATACCTGACAGAAGCTAATCTTTCCTCATTCTAAAAAAAAGTGTATATATAGCTGGGTCCCTGTTGGGTAATTTCCTGTCCCAGGGGGCAACAGTTTTCAAAAATGGAAGTTAGAGAAACATTTCTGAACATGAAAACAGACAGAAGTCAAAACCAGAAAACGTTTTAACCCTTTAACACTACCAATTAATAGGTATACATTTCATTTAAATATTCAAATGCTGCTTAAATCAACATCTTTTCTTAACTAGTAACCTGCTGCAGGTTCTCTTATATTTCCTTTAATGTGTTATGTTTGTGGTTCTAAACTTATGTAATTTGTTTGTAAAAAATATTTAAAATGATATAAAAGAGAAAGAAGAAAAGGTGGCTATGCAACATGCAGAAATGCAAATAGATTCTGACAAATCAGCAAAAGTAATGAATGGGAGCGTATGTCTATGTATACCACACGAGGGCAGTGCTGCTCTGTAAAAGTACATTTGTTTCTTGCACATAGCACAGGGGTTCCTAAACTTTTTAAACAAAGGGCCGGTTTACTGTCCGTCAGACTGTTTGGGGACCAGTCTGTGGCAAGTGGGAGTAAAAAAAATGTAACGGCATCAATAGAAGTAAATACCCCTGTGTCAATGGTCAGTGGGATTAAGAAATGCCTCTGTGTCAGTAAAAGTAATAAATGCCTAGCATAAGTAAAAATAAAAGTGGCCCAGCATCAGTGTGATTAAAAAAAAAAGAAAAAAATACCCTGGGGGGTAAAAAAAATAATGTGCTGGCATTAGTGAAAATAAAAAAAATGCCTTGGCTTCAGTGGTCAGTAGGAGTAACTGCATCAGAGATCAGTGGGACTAATCAGTGCCCCAGTGTTAGAGATCAGCGGGAGTAATTAATGCTTGTGACTTCAATGGAAGTAATAAGTGCACCAGCTTCAGTAAAATTTATAAATGCTCTGTTGTCAGTAGGAGTAATAAACGCCTCAGCATTCGTAGGCCCCTATTATTGGTGTTCAGTCAGTAGTAGGATTTCAAACCCTCCCCCCAATCATTATTGTTCAGTGAGCCTCACCTCTGTGAAGGCTGCAAGTCCAATCCTGCCCCTGATGATGACATCACAGATGAGACTACACAGGCACCACCAGGCAGTGTCAGTGCTACTAACCTTCTTTGAGCCAGCACCATCTCTGCCTCTATGGCAAATGGCCGTGCACCCCACCCCTTTATTGCACTCGGCCAGGCACCTCATATGGCCGCAGCTAATCTGAACAACAATTTTCCTTCTCTGTCATGCTGCAGCCAATCAGAAGCAGCATCCTTCCCCTCCAGTCAGCCTGCAGCCTCCTTTGCTTAACCTATTTATACTTGGTGCAGCTACTAGATGGCTGTCCACGAGACACTATTGGAAGCAAACCACTGAGCCCCTGGTAAGCCTTTCTCCAATCCAGACTGCAGCTTTCCTTTTGCTTTTGTACTGACCTTGGCTAGTTCCTGGTTAGCCATGTCTGCCACCTGTCCTGACCTCTGGATTCTTTCTGGTTATCTTTGTCTGTTGCCTGACCTGCCGCTGGTTTGTGTTCTGGTTACTGTTGTCCACTGCTTGCCCTGACATCTGGCTTGCATCTTGACCATACATGCCCTCAACCAGCTTTGACCTCTGGACTATTATTAATTTATCCTGCATCGTGGTCTGTGATATTAGAGCAGGGTGATTCTGGGAGCCACAACTTGGGATGAGCATGCAACTAAGCCCAATCCCCCATGAGTGGATCACTGGTGAATACTGGCTGGCTCTTAGACTCCAGTCCTTGGGGGATCCTATGTAACCTGTTCTCACATGAGACCATCATCATACTTTAGAGAGTCGTGGTCCTGAACTGGCTGTCGACTTGCACTTCTTGGGTAAGCCTACTTCCTTCCATTAGCTATCCCTTAGGGGTCCACCCCAGCGCAGTTGACATCTTGAGAGAAAGGAGATCACTCCAGCTGCTCCACTATCAATACATAGTTCCTGTACAGATGCTAACACACGCTATATCTCAGCAGCCGGTCCATGCTATCACACTACACAGTGGCTCCCCTGGTTCCCCCACTACTTTGACCGGCAGATATAAATTAGCCAGCGGTTCGCTAAAGCTGTTCTCTCCAAAGAAAAACTGTCCTACCACTGACCAACTTTTACACAAATGCATCAACTGAGGGTTGACACTCATATTGTAGGTAAACACCAGTTTGTCCCTTGTGTATCTGCATTTACTCCTGTTCTTGCTAATTAAAACTGTCCTGCCACCAATTCCAGGGTGACGGGACCCTGGAATTGGTGGCAGAGTTCCACAGAAATTGGCAAGTGGCAGGATAGTGTAATTGGCAAATAAAAAAAAACGCACAGGCAGTTATTTTTCTAAGAAGAATTTAGAGCATCAGCCCTCAGTTGATAGGGCTGTGTAAAACAAATTGTGTATGCTGTAGTGATGTAAAGTTCAGTGGGAGGAACCTCTTAGGAACTTCAGGCCGGGGTTTCGCCGCTTGAGAGCAGTGTTCTGTGGCATCGGCAGCAGGAAAGATAAACATTCACTTTGTAGGTACTTATTTTTTTAAAGAAAGTTTGATTAAGGGACTGAGTACCTTTAAAACACACTTAAAATGCAAAAATTCAAATGGGCCCCCGATATGAGATGGTATGAATGAATAGTAAGAATTAAATTGTGGAAATCACACTACACAACCCTATCTGTAAATCTCTAGACCGATAGTTGGATTGGAAAGTAAGAAGAATCTGAATAAGCAAAAATAATCATTTTTCTTTGAAACACTTTTTAAACGCCTTCCCTGTAATCTTATAAGTAAATTGTGATATATTTCCATCCACTCTGTTTTACCAAGTCTGAATGTAATTTTTTTCTTTGAAAGCCACCAATCACATGCCAAAAGATAACCTGTCAGCATCCAGAGTATGACATAGTATATTGATACTGAAATGAGAAATATCTACATGGGAAGGTAACAGAACTGAATATAAGTTCACCAAGTTCAGTCCTTCGCCTCCGCTTGAAATTCTTCCAAGTGGCAGACACCCTCAGGGCATTCAGGGAAACTGTTGCACACTTTATGAATATATATGCAGAGATTCATTGCTTTTTAATTTTTGAACAAAACCATTACAGTGAATTAATATTCAGCCACAGTCACTTAGCTACTTGTTGTGTCTCCACCATTACCCAACCACTGAATGCAACACACTACTGAGCAGGGAGATGAAAGTGACAGGGAGAAAATTAAATTCCATTGCATTTATAACCAATATTGCATTCTGTGCCTTACTGTAATCCATGGTAGTTTCCCTTCTCTTTGCTGCTCTTCCTTTTAAATCCTCATGTCTTCTCATGCTGGGGAGAACTTCCCTTTGCAGCTGAGTGCCTCTTCCTGTAGTGCTGGCTCAGGTTGCAAACCTACAAACAGACACCATGTATCCATTTCAGAGACAAGGCAGTCTGCTGCAAAACAGAAGTTCTGCCCAGCATGAGAACAGATACAGATTTAAAAGGAAGAGCAGCAAAGAGAAGGGAAACAACCATGGATTACAGTAAGGCACACATTACAGTATTGTTTTATGTGTAAAAATCTGAGGGTTTAATGTCACTTTAATTAAACCCCCCAAACATGTATATATATGTAAATGTATATTTTCTGAAAGCAGAGATGAGGTTGTGTCAAATTAAAAGACACCAAATATCTCAAGTCTCAAAACTGTGTGCGCTTACAAATCAATGAAGATTTACGGTTCCCAAAATAGGAGATGCTTTAAAAGCCATTACCACTCATAAGTTTTAAAGTTAACCATAAAAGAGTGACCTGGAATTATTTCTCTGCAGTGTTCCATGGTGATACCCAATATATGATGTGCAATCGTTGTTTACATACATGTGTGCGCCCCATGCATTCATTTCTATTCATGTGTGCATGGGGTGATGGGGATGCTTTGACATATATTATTTTTAGTTATTTTAATATAATTTTAATTTTTAAACATTTTTTTTAAAACATTTTTTTACTTAACTTTTTTGATACTTCAAGTTAGTTATGATGTTATTTTGTAATGGTCGCATGGCTACTTTACAGATTTAACAACCCACCAGTAATCACCTTTTATACTGGATTCATACCTTTAGGGGTTTTGTTGATGTGTGTTATGACGTGCATCGATTTGCATTTGCCATGTAAAGTGCATGGGAATGCGCATCAATGCTGGTTGACTTTCCTTTTAATGTGTTTCCAAGGATTTTAATGGAAAACACATCAGCCAAAAAGCAAACAGTTATTAATGTGCTTTTTTTATGATCTGACTTTAACTAACTGGCTAGTGTGGGTTACTGCATGTTGCACGTCAACATCCCTCTTTGCAGTGCTCTGTTAAAGAGAACATTCATCCAAAGTGGGATGATGAGATTTTCCCTCAATGTCTGTCCCGCTGAGCATACAGGGACCAGTCTGCAATAAAATAATGACAAGGGTATTTCAGAGAAATCCATTTTAACATCAGTCACCCACTTAACTTGCTGTGACCTCCGCCCAATTCACACTTTACCAAATATATCACAGCAGACTTGTATGGAGTTCAAAGGCTACAGCAGCCACTTCTTTTCTAATTAAATAATTAAATATCAAAATTAAATACAAAAATAACCAAAATATTATCTTAAACAATTTAACACAATTATACGGTGTACCACTGGTTTCCAGGTCCTTGAAGGCACATAAAATAACAAGCAAACAAATCTACTCTTTTTGGACTCTTAAAGGAGAACTATGGGGCTAAGGCTTTTCCCCATAGTTCTCCTTAGGGTAACGGAAGGACACAAATTAGCGTCCTCCCATCACCCTAAGCTCAGTAGAGACGCCACAGTATACCGCGGTATTGTGTGAGTATCCATTGTCTAGGATATGAACACAAGATAACATTCATATATATACTCTTCGTAGACAAAATGGAGCCAGCCAGGGATGGTTAACCTAAGTGGTGGTTAGATATAAGGCATTTAAGTTGTCATCCAATCGGTATCGTGAGACAGCTCTGATTAGGTTTGGTGGACCAATCAGGGGTTTTTGATGATAGCGAATGGGTTTAGTGAGGATAAAGAGGTTGAGGCCCTGGGAGGAAAGGAGAGCCATTTGGAGACAGAGGACCTGAGAGGAGACAAGCCATTGTGGGACAGAGGAGCTGGGAGGATGAAGCCATTTTGGGACCCAGAGTGCAGAATCTGTGTACCTCTTACAGGATGGGTAATAACTGTACCTTCAATTGTCAAATGATGCCAGCCAGTTTGCATATATAATGCTTGTGTTGTAGAGGTGTTGGGTTAGTGCTTTCCCTGGTTTAGTAGTGTATTTAATATAGTTGGTTTGCTATTGCTGTGTTAGTGTTCCTGTGTGTAGTACTCCTTGATATGATTTGGTGTTTTTGTTATTACTGTAATCGTTTCTTTATCAATAATCAAGCTGTGTATGTTTAAATTCCTGTTACAATATATTCTTTTAAAACCTACAGTTTATGATCTGTGTATCTTAGCTGACCTACCCCTCTCGAGCAATAAGAAGTGGGTGTTGATCAATAATACGGATATTATATATTAATATTCATATTATTAGTGTTATTCATATTATGATTAGTTCAAATCACCCAATTTTTCTTACAGAAAGGCAGAGGTGGCCGAAGAGAGCCGAAGGATCAGCCAAAGCTACGGCTGGATTCTTTGGCTCTCTAGTGAATAACCCTCAAGTGATCAAATCAATTGACCACCACTTAAAGGACACCACACCTAGGATGGGTCCCCAACCGTTATCATTAAGGGCTTGTTCACACCAAATGCAGACCAGATCTGCATGCGTTTGTGCACACGCAGTGCAGTGTGTTATACCACGTTTTTGCCACATTTTTGATGTGTTTCAGGCTATTTTTGGTTAAAAAATAAAAATAAATTTCCTCCGTTTAAAATAAGCTTTCCATGCGTTCCAGGGCATTTGCATGCATTTTTTATGCGTTTGCATGCGTTCCAGAACAGGAAAATTAGGGCTTGCTGCAGTTTTTTTACATGCTCTGAAATTGAACGCTGCGGTGTGAACTAGAGCCCAAAACACCATTGGAATACAATGGACGCAGTTTTGATCCGGTCTGTAACTGCTCTGCTCCTGGAACGCGCTTGGTGTGAACTAGCCCTAAACCCAAGGTGAGCCAACCATCCGGAACCTAAACAACCAAAGAGGAAACAGACAAAAACAAAAATAACAGGGCAGGCAGGAGGGAAAACCCTCATCTGGCTGCAACTTCTTCTCTCGAAACTTCCTACAACTCTGCAAGGATCACCCCTTAAGAAGTCCCACCTTTTCAAATTTCTGCCAATCCGGTAAGCAACCCCTCCTTCCACACTCTCTGTCCCTAAGCAGTTAACCCTTCTCTACCTGGCTCCCCTTCTCCCCCTGTCATGCTGTCCCTCCGCACAATTCCTTTTTCATTTCTTGTGTTCCATGCCTGTCTGACAGGAGATGTGTTACTGGCCAGATCACCAATTGAAAATAAAGTAACAAAAGACTGAAAAAAATAATGCTGCACCTAAGGACTGGTAATCTGCAATATATGACATTTTTGTTCTTATGTCTAGTTGCACTTTTTTGTGGTGGGAGCACATCCCTCCCATTAGCTTAGTGCTTTCTTCTTATTCCTGCTATTTACTGAATGGAATTTTCCCTGCCAATGGTCCCCTCCATAGAATTATATTGCAGTGGCTAAATATTAGCCAGGAGGAAGAAAGCACCCAGACCACAGTGCAGAAAAGAAGCCTTGTGTAGGTTCCCAGACAGTACCTTGCACTTATGCAGGACTGAGCACTCTCTCTCCATCCCCATGTGTCAGTGATTGGCCAATAGACAAGCACTAGTACTGTCATAGGAGAGGAGTCAAATACCCCTTGCATAAATTAAATGTGCGCAACATTCTGGAAGCATACTTTCAGACACAAAGTACAGTGTATGTATATCATGTGTAGGCAGCCTCAGCACTCCAACTCTGCAACTACAAATAGCACAAGACAGTGTAAGACTCTGACAGCCACAGGCATGACTCCCAGAGGCAGAGGCATTATGGGATATGTAGTTTCACAACAGTTGGAGGGCCAAGATTTTCTATCCCTGGTGTATATTAACAGTACTACCTCCTTTCTTTTCATCATCAACATCACTGAACTCTCTCCACATTGTAATCCTGTTATCTCACAGCACGCTAATTATCTGTCTTTCCTCTGGACAGTTCCAACCTTCCTGAATGCAAGGCTTGTCTTTGAGTCTTTTTAAGTTTTGTCGAAACCCTGGAGTTTGGTGTATCATATTGTTTATTAGAAGTTTTTTCGCGTAACTCCTTATGCTCCCCTGTTTGCTGTAGAAATACTTTGAGTCTTTCTACTTAGCAGGGTCACATACTCACAACAATTCAACTTTATTTACAGAGGCAAAGGAGTAGAGGCTGTTCACTTAGCAGAGTGAATTACAATACGTAAGGTGAATCTGTGCTCTTTATGAATGCACAGACATGTGCAAGGGAAATAGAAAAAGGGTTTTTGCTAGCAGATGATTGAATGAACAGCTTCCCCCAGATTTACAAACTCACTGAACATTCACTTTCCTATGTGAACAGACTCTACTTTTTTTTAGTAAATGAAACCTTTTGAGGTTGATTCACTTAAGGAGTAGAGACCGTACACGTAGACCGTCCCTGAGCTTAGTAAATAAAGTAAAGTGCACCTTCTAGACTTTGTACAAATAAGTAATTTTCCTATTAATATACTGCAAGGGCTGCCGCAGATTGTTATTATAGCACTTCATAATACTCTGCCTCCCAGACACAACATTAAAGCTGGCCATACACCAGTAGAACTTTGTTCAAAAATGTTTGTTTTCAGAACCTTTGTGCAATTTTCTAATGGTTATTCGGGTCTAGTCGACATTCATTTTAGTGACGAGGAAAATCAAAGGGACAGGATAGAATTTTTATCTTGTTTCTTATCAGAATTAATTAAATTCTCACCCTGAATGTGATTTTCATTTGGGGAAAAATGTAAATATTGTAATGCTCATGTCCCAGACACAAATGAAACCTGCTTAATACATCTGGGATCCCATTCAGGAAGCAGCTCTGGATGAAATATTTAAGGGCTTTCGACACAATTAGTTGACTCAATAATTGCAAGATCAATGCTCTGACAAACAGTTTCAAACCAACATTTGAACGAAATTCTAACAGTGTAGGACCAGCTTAAGCCTGGTGAACATTCACTTTGCTAAGTGAGCAGTCGCTAATCCTTTAGTAAATAAACTCAATTTTCTTCTTTACATTTTTCCTTTCCAAAAATGTCCTTATGTTACCAAGAAACCTCTAGATCCTGTTGGGGTGATTTACTAAAGACAAATAAGCAGTCCCTTCGAAAAGGAATTTCCCCCTGGTTTAGTGAATATAATGAAAATTCACTTTATAAAGAATACCCAATCACATGCAAGGAAAATCAAAACAACAGTATTTTTTGCTTGCACTTGATTAGATGGAAGTCACTAGAGCTTCACCTCACTTACTAAAGTGGGGTATACCAGTGTCTACTATTTAGGTTCAACCTGCAGGCTGCAGGAAAACAGATTTCAACATCAAATCTTACATTAATGGATGAACCCCCCACTGTTTGCTGGTGGCTGCTGCCAGAATACCCAGACAGAGCTAGCAGCTGATTGCCTTCCAGCTCCGTTCAGCCAAATATTTTCCAACCTGCTCCTTCGATCAGTTGATCGAGGGATGCCAGGCGGAAGGGAGCCAACAGTGGCACCCACTGTGCCAATTTTGGCCAGTTTGTCAAGAACCGGCCGCAATTTTTACTGTATATATCCTACTTAAGTTAAGTGAAAACTCCCTTGCAAAATGAACAACCTGTTTGCCTTTAGTATATCAACCCCTGAGTGTCTATAGAAGATGTGTGAAATATGTAGATATACTGCATGTCACTGCAAGTTTTTGCTAGCTGATAAATAGCCTTGTGCACAGTCAGTATATTACAGCAGAACAGAATGCAAATAAAATGTATTGCAGTATCAGGCTCCATTATTTCTTGTAAGTGCTTTCCTTCTTTTCATTTTTTTTAAGCTCAATTGTTTTTATGATCAGAGGGAGACACTGAGATCTATGGCCGAGACTGCTGTCCATTTTCCCATAGATCTGCCACTGTAATATTTCTTTTATTCTAATCACCTCCTACAGTAAAACCAGGAGGCTCATTGTCGGTCCAAAGGCTGTGGCTGGCCAGAGACCGAGACAACAGGGAGGATGGCAGCATCCAAATATAGCTGGGGGTCTGCCGCATAATTCGCCCCAGCTATAGCCATTACAAACCTTGCTTTTCCTATTTATAGTGCTGATTAATATATTTGGTTTTCCACTGCAGAAGGATACATAAATCATTGCCTCTTACATTATATAGCTTATATTGATCTTGTCCCAGCTACTTGTAGTCTACTAACATTACAATGTTTTAAACTTATTTATATTTACTGTATTCGTGAAATAAAATCACATTTATGAACACTGTTTCAGAAATGGAAAAACAAGTCATGTTTTCCATGTGCTCATACGGTGTACTTAGCTATAGTGTATATATCTTATTTTATAATGGGTGCTAATCCTTTCAGTTCCTCATATGCTTGTGTACAGTATGTACGGTGTACAATTTTCTAAACTTTTTGTGTTATGTGAGCCAGGCTTAACACGAAACTATATGGAATTAAAAGTAATTACACCGAACCTTAGAACTGAGTGCTCTAGATTGCAAACACAAACTTCATCTCACTTTGATGCCTGTGTGATGGTATGAAGAGATGAAGTCAGTATTTCTATATCAGAGGGTTACCCAGGATAACGCAAAATGAATCCAGGAGATACTAGGCACCTACATGTAAGGTCTGGGATCAGTTTAATTCAAAACCGGTACACTTTAACATAAAAAAAATAGTCCAACGCCCACATTTATCAAAAGCAATTATTATAAATTGCAGATGTCCTTTAAAAATGTTTCAAGAAATACGCAGAGGATTTCTGTACTTACTGGGAATACAAAGCACCCCCCCCCCCAATCTGTGCATATAATGATCTAACATTGCTAAATCCATTGGAGTATCAACATACATGAATTGATAATACGGCACTAACTGATTATAGTGTAATAGATGCAGCTGTTGTTTAGGTTTACAATAGTAAATTTCACTTTTGATTTAAAAATGTGTATTTGGTATTTGAAGCCAACATTTCTCAAGTTCTCACATGCCCAAGAATAACTGTCATTCAGGACACTGTAATGTAGATACTGGTCACCAGAGAAAAGAAGCACTATGTTGTGTCCTGCAATGTCATCTTTGCTAACTGCGACCTCAGCACTCCATTTCTGTGCATAAGAGTGACAGGTGAGAACCCTCAATTATCAGTCTCAGATGTAGGGGCAGCCTGGCTGTCATCCAGCCATATGGTCCAGGAATGGCTGTAAGCCCTACATACTGCATATCTGCCAGCAATTACTTTTATTTAACAGATGGCTTTTCTAAATGAGCACTGTGGTTTTATGTAGAAAGTCGCCGCAGCTTACATTGGTTTCCATTGGTTGTATCATTTATCAGCTGAGCCCAGCGGTAATTTTGATATACGGAATAGCCTAAAGTTTTCATCCAAGCAAAAACTGTTTTGTAAAAAAAAAAACAAAAAAAAAACAGTCTTCATTTAGTCTCAATACCAACCCTAAATGTACCGATACACATAACTGATGTACAATATGACAATCTAATTTGGCTAGATCAATTGAAGATCCATATGTTGAAGATACCAACAGACAGCAACAGCAATCCTTGGTCATTTGTTCTTGTGAAACAATTAATCAACAGAGTTTTTTGTAGGGAGACTTTTTCCTTTTCTACAGTTTTGAACCAAGTGTCAGAGATGTCTGGTTGCTCTTAGCTTAACACCCATAGTTGATATTAGCATGAACATGTGGTGATGCTATATTCTATGGCCTATGCATTATTCCAGTTGAATTGTACCTCCATGTGTTGCATATATTTTCTTTTTCTATTTACTATGGTAAAGGCTAAAATATAAAATGTTTCCGATTTTTTATCTTTACATAGATAAATATAAAATATTTGTATATGTAGGCAGCAGGTAAAACTCTAATTGTTGCCTTTTGTACAAATCCTGATCTTTACAGAGTTCAATAGCTTAAGCTGAAATTGACATCCATGAATGAGACCCTTTGCAAACATTGTGCAACTAAAAACTCTATTTTTAACCCTAATAGTTGGACAGTATAATATGTTTGCAGGCTAGCTGGTAAGTGTGCTGTTCTTACACAGTGTAAAGCCCTTCCACGTGCACCTCACTTTAAAATAATTATGAATTGATGAGTGCGTTTGCCATTTGTTTCACTTGTTGGATTTGGTGTTGAGACACACTGGGGGCTTCAGCTGCCATTGTGATGTGTTGGGCTTCTGGTGTGTCCCTGTGCATTTAAGGAGGTTGGACTTCCTACTGGCAAGCCTGCACCCAATTCATCCTTTGCTATATAAGCTCCAAGATGGGGGCTAGATTAAAGTTAGGATCACACTACACAGAGGGACCTTGATGAGGCAATGTGGCCTCCACATATTTTGCAAAAGTTGTGCAACTTAAACCTCTGTTTTTAACCCTAATAATTAGACAGTGGAATTTGTTTGCAGGCTGGCTGGTCAGTGTGCTGGGAAACCTGTTTGTGTACTTTGTAAAGACCTTCCATGTGCACCTTGCTTTTAAAAGCTACTTATGAATTAATGAGAGTGTTTGCCATTTGTTTGCGGAATGACCCCTGTCTCACTTCCCCTCTCCTTAGATGCCCCTTACAAAGTTACTAACAAAGGCAGGTGGTTCATTTGCTAAAGGCATATAGGTGGTTCAAGAAAATGTTCTCTTATTTTAGTAAATGTAGTGAAAATTCACTTTGCAAAGAATACCTAATTATGTGCAAGGAAAATATAAAAACAGTAATATTGCTTGCACATTGGATGGTGGCAGTTAGCCAAGCTGAGCTTCACCTTATTCACTAAGCTTCAAGCAAATTTGCCTGCAAAGTGAATAGCCTACTATTTGCCTTTAGTAAATCAACCCTTTTGTGTCTAAAAGGAACACCATTTCTACATATAGTATTCTAGTAATTATATATATATATTAAGGGGATGACAGGGGACTCCCTCCGGCCAGCGCAGTGACAGGGAGCACTCCAGTACCATACTTCACCAACTGCTGTGCCCCTGAAGGCACTGCTTAATGTAATGGTACTGTACTGTACTGTAATGTGTACCGGTAAATGGTACCGTACTTTACCGCGCTGTCCACTGTCTGATGTCCCCACTGCTGCACCGCTGGTACCACTGTCCCTGATGGCAAAGGAAGCCGGCGTTGTAGAAAGCAAGGCTGTGGTGTCGGAGGGAGCAGAGCTGCATTAGGCGATACTTCCTCTATAGCGCCAGTTACTGTGACAGGCGGAGTGATACCAGATGCACTCCGCCTGTGAAAGTGAAAGAAAGGGATCAGCTTTACCCATACTGACCAGTAGGAAAAGAAAGAAAGAGCAACAGTATTATTCTCATTCTTACCATACCAAAAAAAAAAAAAAATAAGACATCCCCTGAAAATAAGACCTAGTGTGTTTTTTGGGGGTAAAAAAAATAGTTTTTTTCGGGGAAACACGGTATTTATTTAATTTATGTATAGCATATATTAAAAACAGATATAAAACATCAGTTTAAAATCTTATGAAGCTAAAAAAATTAAAACATTAACACAAAATATTTGCTGAATTTCCTTAACACTATTCACGAAGTAGCCGAAGGATCTAGCCGTAGCTACAGCTCCCGAAGTCGGCCGAGCGGCTCAGTCGAGCCGAAGGCATATGCTTTGGCTCGACTGAGCTGAGGTGAAAGCCGAAGCTGGCCAAGCAGCCGGCCATTGCCTGGCCGACAGCCTGCTTCTGACAGCTGGGCCGAGCCGGCCGTGATCTTACGGCTGGCTCCGGCCACTTGCAGAGAGATCAGTGTCCCTGGTTACCAGCTAACCAGGGACACTGATCTCCAGACAGGCCCACTCTCCCGGCCGCCCAGGAGAGAAACACTGCTTTTTCTTTTTTTTTTATTCTGACATCGAGCCGTTGGCCGTTGTCAGAATAAAAAAAATGTAAAAAAAACTTTACCATATGAATGCATTGCTAGATTCCTATTGGCTATTGCTCCCGCCCACTGCTGCTGTCAATTAGCAGAGAGGGACCTACACTTCTCCATCAGGTCCCCTGTAGTGAATGACAGCAGCAGAGGGCAGGTGCATTAGCTAGTTTGCTATTGGCTTTTGCAAATTGAAATAGCCAATTGGAATCTAGCAATGCATTCCTATGGCGAAAATGTTTTTTATTTTTCTTCTTTTTTTTGACGGTAGCAGAACCGCCGGCCAATAGAAAACAGTTGGGCGGAGCTAGCTGTCACTGCTATCTCCACACAATCGATTTCTATTAATTTTTTTGTACTTTTTTCACTCTTTTTCTGTTCTGCTCGGACCCACAGAGGGAGTAAGCAGAACAGCCGAGCCGAATGCCACTCAGCGGCATTCGGCTATTCACTCACTGCTGTTCGGCATCTATAAGAATAGACCAAACAGCAGCGAGTAGCCTGCTGGAGGTTCGGCTTGGCTGATCCAGATGTTGGATCGGCTGAGTCGAACACCTTCTGCAATTCGGGACGGCCGAACATGCTGAGCATGTTCGGCCAACCCGAAGCCACCCGATGTACGGTGATTTCAGCCGTTCTACAGCTGAAATCAGCCGTACCAGCCTGAAGCGAATAGCCGAACAGCGTTCGTCTCACTTCACTTCAGGCCGGTTATTCACTCGGCTGCCTATGGCAGCTTAGTGAATAGACCCCTGTGTTTTCTAAGCCAGGATATCCTTTTAAGGATAGCCTAATGGTAATCTGAGCAATGTTAATAAATTACACCTAATCTGCTTGCTGCCTTTAGATATAACACTCTGAACTGAAATACAGCTTAATGCCATACATTCCAATGTTTTAAGCAGTGCTTATTATGTATGGTGAATAAATAAAAAAAGAACAGCAGAAATATCAGACTTGACCTGGAAGTCAAAGGCCAAACACAATCATTTTTACAAAACGTCTTGTGAGCATTTAGAGATTGTTTAACGCTGAATAATTAAAATGTCTATGCAGTAAACACATGAAAAATGTATAAGTGTAATGGAAAAATCAACATTCTTTAACCAGATTCTATGCAAAGTTGGGGAATCCATGACCTATTTTATGCAGTATGTAACACAGTGCTTGAGTCAAGTCTGTACATTTTGTAAACGTTTTTAAGATATATTTTTTTATCATGTTTAAATAAAATGTTGTGTTAATTATACCCACACTTGCCAATGATAGCTTATGTGCATATATAACTCTGTTTGGGTAAAATCCAGTGTCATGTACCGCCCCTTTTGTGGATCACTAAAATGCCCTTGTTTTGTTTGCAGTGGTTGCACTCACAGTGGGTTTTGCTTTGCCATATAATTGGAGAAAGATTACATTAAGAAGTAAATTGATGTGTATCTGTTCAAATAATTTTTCTTGAAGTGGAGGAGGTTGTAAGTTATTTTGCGGCTATTTCTATACAGAAGGAACCAAACCACTAACAGCTTATGTGGAGTGTCCCTCATTTTAAACACTGCCAACATCCGAAATGCTAACAAACACTTTGCAGAATAAATAATAAAGAAGACATTTATTAATACGGCAAGAGAGGAAGTGAGAAGGTTCATGGTATACTTGTGCTGATCATTTTCAGTGTAGAGAATGCACAATACTAGATGGGACTAATTAAGCTGAATAGTATATGTAGGAATTTGTAGTCAATATGTAAGCATCCTCAATAAAAAATACAAAGCCCTTTCAATAAGCATTTATTTGACAATGTTTTCGTGGATAATAAATGAGGTATTACTTTGTTAGCACAGCCTATTAATTAGACATTTTGGTTTGCATCTTTAATACTGTATGGTAAATAGGAAGCAGATTAAATATACATCAGCTTTGTGGAACTAAGATATATTCTATATTCAGGATCAGAAATTTGCAATGAAATGATCTTTGGTTTCATTCAGAGTATTGTCATCACAGCTGGTTGTCACTAGAGTTTGATAATAATGCTTCTCCAATAGTTTTGGAATTACAGATTTTAGCATGCCTTGTTGTTGTGATATGGCATTCTAATAATGTAAAAGAGTAACTCCAGGCAAAAAGCAATGAACTCTAAAACACAGAAGACTGATGACAGGGAAAGATTAAGTGGTCCATCAAGTCTTCCCTTTTTTTATCCCACTTAAATTTTAATTCACTTACTGTTGATTGACTCACCACTCATCCACTACTTTTTCAGTAAAATAATACCATATAAGGTTACTCTTGAATTCTGTCATGCTATTTTAAGGCCATGCCCCCATGTTTTTGATCTCAGCTTTGTATTGAGAATGCTGCCCTCCTGACTGTTATTCACACCTTGAATTTACTTATTCAAGGTGTGAATCCACAAGGTGTGTCCTCCAGTCTCTCATAAGCTTTATGCCTCAAACCTTGCACTATTTTTGTTGGCCATCGGTACACTCTATCTTATCATTATCTTTTTGTAACTCCAGAATTGGACACAGTATTCTAAATGAGGTCTAACCAAAGTTCTATACAGTGGAATCAAGACCTCCTTCCTTCTGCTGGTGATTTCTCTTATAATGCACCCCAAAATACTGTTTGCATATCCTCCTATCTGGCCACACTGTTTGCTCATTTTGCAATCATTTGAAATGAGCACCTCTTAAATATTTGTCTTTTGTAATTCTGTACCCCAATCAACTGCTAATAATATCGACTTATTTACCTGATTTGGGGTCTAATGTAATCCCATTAAAGCTAGAAGTTTCAAACCCTTGTTGTAATTCTGGGAAGAACTTATAGCCTCTTATCTTATGATTCTATGATAAGCAATTTCCCTTTTCTCTGAGAGAAAGCAAGGATACTTCAATGAACAGAACTGAGAATTCATGACTTATACATTCCGCATGCTCTGAAAACAATGTTTCCACTACAAGAATTTGAAGTTGTCAGCAACAAAGCCATTTGAAAGCCAACTTTTTGTTTCAAGTGCAGTGCCTGTGAATCTTCTCCCCCCAATTTGAACCTGGATCCAGCTATATTAGGTTCTTGATATTATCTGTACTATATTCTAGCTTACACTTTATTAAAGGTGAATCTGGGGCCATAATAAGCAGACTAAAGTAACATCTACATAGTATATTGGCCCCTTTGGGTGGCTGTTTGCCTGTTCAGTTTTATTAAAAAATACCCCAGATTTCCTGTATTTCAGGATGCTCTGCTATGCAAATATCATCCAGTTCTCCTGGTTGGGAACTTGGCTGATATTTGCATATGAGAGCAAACCCAAAAATTCAGGAGTCTTGAGGTTTTCAAATCTCAAATAGAAAGATGACCAAACACGAGCTCCTGGAGGTGGGCAATTTACTATGCAAGTACCACTTCCTTTCATTTTAAAAGCCTTAACTCGAAATCAAACAACATAGTAATCTAACATGGCACACTATTCTATGATAATCATTGCTTGAAAAAGTAAACTTAAGCGAGCACAAAGCAATTTCCACCAAGTAAAATGCATACATTCTGCATTTTACTTGGTATATGTATCAATATTATACTGAAGTTCTTCTGAGAAAAAAAATTAAATAAAGATGTATCTACTAAATGTACAGTTAGTACATAAACAAAAGACATAACAAAAACATAACAACAACAACAATATATGTATATATACACACATACATACAATATACTGTATATATGGCACATATAACACAGTCTAAAAAATAAATTAAGGGACTTATTAGTTAATATATTTGGACTAAACAGTCCATTTGGTCCATTAATTTTATGTTCCGTCAGGTGCAGCCATAAAGGGTTTCACTTCAGGGCCAATGTTAAAAAAAATTCCCCTAAGGTGCCATTAAGAAGCAGAGAATGAGCGATTAGAAGCACAAGAAAGTAGAAAAATATTTATAAACAAAGAACCTGCTGTTACGTCTGTTGGGAAAGCCTTTCTATAAACTCTTTTAACAGAGCTCATTAAATATACATGGTTCCAATTGTTGGCTATACATCCTTATTAAGACATGACATCAGCTTTGGGGCATGTGGGTATTTGTGAGCTTTACGCAAAATGTCTCATCGGTCTCCCTTCTTACACCTTCAAATGTGCCAATGGGTAAAGCAACAGGGCATCTCTGGAGACTGCTGATGTGGAATTAAACAAATTGTTTGTAGGTGAAACAGACTTCTTCTTTGATGACGTATAACAGGACAAAAAAAAAAAGAAAAATGGGCACCTGCAGAGAAACAGCAAGATGTGATCAAAGGGGTTTTTAGGTCAACAACCCCTTGAAGCTATTTTAGCTAGATGGTAACGTCTATTTTGCAAGCTTCGGCTTGTTTAGACTCATATACAGAAGGCCTAAACTATTATTGTAAAATACCTGAAAAATAAAATGCATGTGAGTAAATGAAACAATACACATTTACTTTTTCAAAAAGGCTTTATCTAGTAAGCTGTGAAGAGCTACAGAATGGTGTACATTAAAGTGCATGCAAACCCTAAATGTACGACATTTAGGGGGTTATTCACTAAAGAGCCGAAGTATCCAGCTGTTGCTTTGGCTGATCCTTTGGCTGCCTCTGCACTTCGGTTCAGTTGAACTGAAAGGTTGTTGTACGGCTATTCACAATAGCCCGTACAGCAGCCGCAGGCAACCGAGTGGCTCAGCTGAGCTGAAGGCCGAAGCCAACCGATCTCCACGCAAATGACAGCTGGGCGGAGCCTGGGTACGCTGATCTGTCATTAAACAATAACAACTGGGTGGAGCTGGCCGTGATGTCACGGCCGGCTCCACCCAGTTGTTATTCATTGGCCGGCACCTGCTAGAAGACTCTGGCAGGTCCCGGCTAATAGGAAACAGTTGTGCGGAGCTAGCTGTCCCTGCTAGCTCCACCCAATTGCATTTATTTTGCCGGCTTTTTTATTTTTATTTTTTTGCTTTTCTTTAAACTATTTAATTTTTTTTAATTTTCTTAATTTTCTTTTTTTAATTAAAAAAAACCCTTTACACACACAATAAGCTTCAATAACCAGTAAGTTTTATTGTTGAACTTTAACTTTTGTGTTTTAAATTTGGGTGCCCACATTCTAACAGGCTTTGTGTTGGCAATTGCACAGTGTGGCAGTTTTACAGGGAAAAAATGGGAGGATGTAGAAGGACGTTGCAATTATTGGAGAGAAATGAGACAGAGGCAACCGATATGTGAACTAGAATGACATCAGGGGGTCTATTCATGAAGCAGCCGAAGGATCTAGCCGTAGCTTCGGCTGATCCTTCGGCTAGCTTCGGCCCCAGGACCCCTTCGGTTCAGTAGAACCGAAGGGCTGTTGTACCTGGTTACCAGGTAACCAGGGACACTGATCTCCAGACAGCCCAACTCTCCCGGGCGCTGCGGGAGTCTCCCGCTATTAGGGCCTGTTCACATGATATCAGGTCCTGATCAGGTGCAGATCTGCAGACTGATGCAGTGCGTTTTTGCCACGTTTTTGCCGCGTTTTTGCCGCATTTTTGATGCGTTCAAGTAAAAAAAAAAAAAGAAAAATTGCTGGAGTGGGGCTGTTAGTATGTTAGCTGCAGTGCAGTGCACTTTTTATGCATTTTTGACACGTTTTTGTCGCGTTTTGGACGCGTTTGCATTTCCTGACCGTTTCCGGACCGTTTCCGGACCTGACAAAATGTGACATGCAGTATTTTTTCTGTCGTAAGCTGAACGGACTGCGCACGTGAGAACTGGAGCTCATAAAACACATAGGGATACATTGGGATGCATTTTGAGTGCAGCAGCGTACGGAGCCGGTCAGCACACAAAACGGACGTCGTGTGAACAGGCCCTTAGATAGTGTTTCTCACCCGGGCGGCCGGGAGCCGCTATCTAATTCTGGGAAGAACTTATCAATGATTCCTATTGGCTATTTCAATTTGCAATAGCCAATAGCAAACTAGCTATTGCACCCGCCCACTGCTGCTGTCAATCAGCCGAGGGGACCTGCAGTTCTCCATCAGGTCCCCTCTAGTGATTGACAGCAGCTATTGGCTATTGCAAATTGAAATAGCCAATAGGAATCTAGCAATGCATTCCTATGGCAAATGTATTTTTATTTTTTTGACGGCGGCAGAATAGAAAAGTTGGGCGGAGCTAGCTGTCACTGCTAGCTCCGCACAATCGTTTTCTATTGTTTTTTTTCTACTTTTTTAACTATTTCTGCTCGATCGAACAGATTAAACCTTTCTTGGAAAAAGTGCGGCCGGGATGAGGGAGACTCCCGGAGTGCCAGGGAGAGTTTGCTGTCTGGAGATCTGTGTCCCTGGTGAGCTGGTAACCAGGGACGCTGATATCTCTGCAAGTGGCCGGAGCCAGCCGTGAGATGACGGCTGGCTCCACCCAGCTGTCAGAAGCAGGCTGTCGGCCAGCCAATGGCCGGCCATTCGGCCAGCTTCGACTGTCAGCGCAGCTCAGTCGAGCCGAGGCATATGCCTTCGCCTCGACTGAGCCGCTCGGCCAACTTCGCGAGCTGTATGTGCTATAGGGAATAGCCCGTACAGCAGCCCTTCGGTTCTACTGGGGCCGAAGCTAGCCGAAGGATCAGCTGAAGCTACAGCTGGATCCTTCGGCTGCTTCGTGAATAGACCCCTAAGTGTAGGGTAAGGGTGATAAGGGATGAGTCACTGTTATGTTGATTTATTATATTCTACTTACAAAAGGATTATTTCAGAATACCTGGATACTTAAATAGCTGAATATGTGAAAAGGAGACTAGAGCTCAATCCACTTGTTTTACATTTATCTGACTAAAACAAGAAGAAAAAATTCAAATGTTTTAATTTTTTGAATTTTTTTTGGCCCTGACCATAATGAATAAAACATGGAATTAGTATGAAACCTCTATATGCTGCCTTTAATTGCACTTGTCAATATTATGTTATGATTAAGGCCTGTACAGGGCTGAAACGTGTTATCTTTTTTGTTTGCTGTTTTTAATGCCTAAGTAATAAAGCTTGTATTGAGTGGATCCTCTTCATGTGCTGGTTTTCTACAAAGCACTTCATGGGGTCCGGCAAAGACTGATGCTAAGCATCTCATTTCCAGTCTGATTACTGGGATAGGAGGTTGAGCGGATTTGATTTGTTCACTTGTCGATGTTAGGCTAGGTGGCAAGCAGTGCAAGATGGCAGCCAGCCATCTTAGTCAGCCCCCTTAATTGACATAATGACATAATTACACTTGATTTGTTGGTCTGTTACCTGTATGCATATTTCTTAGAACCATTACAGGGGGCTGATGGCTTACTGTTTTTCAGCCAACCCATACCATGATCATAATAGCTTAATTATTATTCTATATAGAGATCCTATTGAAATGTTGTCTTTAAAAACAAATGTTTATAGAGTGAACTGTGGTCATTTTATATACAAATAATGCACAGTTGTACACAA
>NW_017307479.1:124621-157695 GCF_000935625.1 Nanorana parkeri | reverse complement strand
TGGGAGAGTAAAGTATATTTACTGTGTGTGTGTGTGTGTGTATGAGTTCTGTTTACCTGTGAAAGGATTTGTATTTCTGTCCATCCAGTCCTGAAATTACACAGGCCTTATAGGCATCACGTCCAGCCTCTTCACTGGACAGTAAAAGAGCAGCAGCAGATTGTTGGGGCCATCTCTTTGCTCAGTTTGTTCTCTCCTCCTATCATCATGTCTCTTGTCAACACATTTGCATGCAGCGCACATGATTGGCTCCCAGTTGTTCCCTTCCTTCTTCTAGTCTGAGTGCTGCTTGATAAGAAACTGCAAGAGGCTGATGCCATATCAAATTCAGGTACTTACACTAGTTGCATTTAAAACAATACATTTAATGAGTTATTCATGAATACAGTTCTGCATTCATTTGTTTCTTTTATATCTGCATAGAATGTACCTTTAAATTATTACATTAGAAAGCATTGTGTATGCAAATATTCTTTATATATTATAGTTTATATTATGCATTATATTATAATTAGTATTATAATAGCTTCAAAGGACAACTCAAATGTTGCTTCTAGTAATTTTTATTATCCTTCTTCCTGCAAAATAACCACATTTCACACTGAAACATTACAAAATAGCAAGCGATAATTACATGAAAAATGTACAATTTGATAATGGGAGAAGAAATGCAGAGCAGGATATTTATCTTCAAAAAAAAAGTGAAGCACATTTTATGGCTGCATAGGAAACCCTGAGGAGTAATATTAGAGTCAGACGGAAATATTCAAGCGAATAGCTTTGACTGTGGTAAATGTGTGGAAGATGCTGTATGTGTGTGTAACGAGAACTTTATAACGATGCTTAATGGCAGTCAGGAAAGCCATTAAAGAGGAAGACTTGAGGTTACAGTATTGTTCTGGAAAGTTTATGGCTGTGCACAGAGACATCAGGTCTATATGTCCAGGATTACTTACTGCTTAATGCAGAACATCTCCAGCATTGTTTCTGCCAGTAAGCCCATTTGGGGAGTTTCCAAAAAAGTCAACGAGAATACATAAATTTACCAGGGCTTCCCCTAACTGAGGGATTCTGACAGTTGAGCTGATTTTCAGAATATAGCATGGAGGCAGAGGCCTACAAAGCTGAATGGAGCACATGCCGGACATGGAAAGGAAATGCTAAATAAGTATGGAGGCAACTACTGTAAATGTAACTCCCTCTCCACTGGCCTACCTCTACCCAGGCTATCCCCACTTCAGTCTATCATGAATGCTGCCAGACTCATCCACCTTACCAACTGCTCAGTGTCTGTCACCCCTCTCTGTCAATCTCTTCACTGGCTTCTAATCGTCCAATTAATTAAATTCAAAATATTAATAACAACATACAAAGCCATTCACAACTCTATCCTCAGCTACATCACCAACCTTGTCTCGAAATTTCACCTAAACCAGTGGTTCTTAACCTGTGTAACCTCTGGACCCACATTTGTCCTTGGTCATTAAGTGACGACCTAAGTCGCACTGCAATGGAACGCATTCAGGTGTGGGCAACGAAAAATGCACCTCCCACACCAGAATGCGTAGTAGGCGCAATTGCATGGTACAGTGCGATAATCACATGGGACTGTTCAACTGATTCACTGTACTAGTGTGAACCAGCCCTCAAAAACACTGACAGACACACACAACCACAGACACAATCTCACACACTCACAGACATTCTCAATCACACATACACACTCTAAAATAAATGTATTTTGTAAAAAAATTTTAAGATCCACCCAGTCTCTCTACTCTACGAGAACTGGAGTGGATCCTCATCCTGGGGTCCAGTGTGGGCTGCAGTGCTGTGATGGAGCTCCATCCATATGTGCGTTGCTTGTACAACTCCCTTGCATGCCCTGTAGAGGTGTCGGGAACCAGAATGTGACGTCACTCCGGTCCAGGCACCTCTACAGAACATGAGAGGGAGCTGTAAGCAATGCATGTATGGATGGAGCTCCCTCATCGCCATAGCCCAGCTCACTCAACCTCAAGCTGACACTCAGCCCCAGGCAGCATATTTTAAATGGCTGCTTGGCACAGGAACTGACAGTGCTGCGCTAGGGGGAGGCTGAGGAGCCTCTCACTTAAAAAAGTTGAAGGCACACGGCGACCCACTGAACACGGGCTTGCGTGTTCAGTTACTATTTTTCTATTTTTCATCACTTGCCCTTCCCTTCCAGTTTGTAAGTGCTCACAAGCTGGGCCCACCTAATCCTCTTGTCTTGAATTGTATTGTAACTATACTGTCTCCCTCTATTTTGTAAAGTGCTGCACAAACTGTTTGTGTCCTGCATAATAATTATAATAAAAAAAGAAAATTGGTGGGTGTGCTCTAGATTTCAGAGCTGCAACTAGCACTGGGGTCATAAGACTGATTGTAAACTGTGCTGCAGCACTCCTTGCTTCACAGTCAGGCATGGAATATTCAACTGCAATATTTGTGTGTGTTGAGTGAGTGTATCTATAAACCCGTCTGTGAGAAGATATTGACAGAAGGCTCCCCATGGACAGAAAAAGGGCCTAATTTTTTAAATATGTATTAAATGTTAGTAATAAAAACCCTGTAGTTTAAAACAAAAACAACTATGGTTACCCTCTTAATAAGAAATATTAATATGAAATGTTTGTAGTTAAAATGGGCTTCTCCTTACCAATGTTTTCATCAAACATTTTTCGGTCAAAAGACAAGGACTATGTTAGACAATATGGTAGATGTTATTGGATTTATTTTGCTGAGATGCTAGTATGCATTTGCTAATATGTAGCTCCTAAAATGCACTAATAGCATCTCCCCCAATCTGCTTTCCTATTGGCACAAGCCATCAGCATCTTTTCTTAAAAACAAATGTCCTCATCAATTACCTTTTTTTGGTTTTACACATGAAGGATAGCATTAAAAAACTGTATAAAATGTTTACACAGGGAACAGCTATGTGAATGAGATTCACAGCACATTATGGCCACAAGGTGAAGCCTAGGAGTTTAGGACCTCCCTTTGCTCCTCAGCTCCACCTAGTGGTCATATTGTGCTGCCTATCTAGTTTGCATAGCTGTTTGATATGCAAACAGTTTATAAATCACCCCTATCTGTAAATGTGAATTCACAAGGATTTATAAATAAATTTAGTTGAAAACAACCATAGTATTTTATGGATATTCAAATATATTTTCATATTTTTAACAATAATGTAAAGACACAGAGCTTACAGGGGAAGGAGCTTTCTAAATAGGTACTGTGTAGTTTGGTTATTAGTTGAAACTCATTATGTGGATGAAGGAAACATATATTCTGTAGATCCTCGAGTACTGCCTTTTACATACTGCACATGTAGCAATCTACTGAATAATTTATTGTGTTAGATGGAGATGATGCTAATTGCAAGGTAAAAATACTGGCCTTCCATAGTCTCCCAAGTCACATTAGGAGGACTATATGGCTCATGTCCAGTTGACATGTAAGTTTACATTATTACAATGTAAAGCATCATTAATCTCAAATGCTACTGCTACTTACAGTATGTGAATGACAGACATTTGCCCAAATGCATGTGGGCTGACTGAACTGGCCTCTCTATCTGACTAGTGTGCTGTTGGTGTAACTACTAAAACTGGAATGTTTCTCCACTGTGACTGTGATCCTGGGCCATTAGCCTCATTTTTGGCCTAGCTGTATATGCACAGTGACCTCAAAATGCTGAGAGATCACTGCTAATGGGTGTCAAAGGTCAACGTTTACCAGGGGCTAGGGCCAATATTAACCTAACCCTACATGTAATGTTATTTTCTTTCTGCAGGGATTGGGTCCCATACAACCCGAATCACACAACTTTCTTCTGTTTCCTAACAAAGGTCTAACAATATGCTTTCCCCTCTGCAAGGGTCAGACCCACTAAAAAAAGACTGATCTTCATGTATGTATGCAGATGAAGAAGTATTTTATGGCTTGTTCACAACCAATGCACAATGTGAATGGACAATTTGCCTTTTTTCCAAATGGACTCACCACTGCTTTGCAGTGTTGTAGTGTGCGCTGAAAAAAAGTACAGCATGCAGTACTTTTTTTTCAGTGTGAGACGTGGTACAACGGCATCGCACCACGATGTGCCCATAGAACTTAATGAAATGTCACAAGTGACAGTTCAATAAAGTTCTAACAAAAAAGAAAGAAACAGTGTGATGCATCTTGATCAAGCACATCAGCACCGTGCCGGGCACATGCACGCCAGTAGCCGTGCGGTGTAGCGTGGTTGCATATGTGAACGTGCCCTTAAGAAACACACTATATTTATAAACTATACAGAAAAAAATCATCAACAAATACATCTTAGGCAAAGCTTGGTAACTTAGATCATTGTTGATGTCAGTTGTGTAAGCAGATAGTTTTCACATTTTCCTGCAGTCCTTCTTTTAAGTGTACCTGTGCCAAGTGCAAATGTTATTAGTAGGCCTCATTTAGTTCAGACTATGGTTACTAACCTAAAAGTGACACTAAACTCAGGAGTTAAATCTTAAAAATCCATTCAAGTACCCTATTAACAAAAATACATCTTATCTGTGTATCACTCGGGTGTAGATCCTCAAAGCCGGCCAACGTCTCTATGTATATAGAGTAAATAGAGTCTGTTTAAACTATGTACTATGTACATCACTGGTCGCAAAGGGCTTAAAGCCCAATCCAAAAAAGCTACCTATGCAATTGGGCTACCCCCATATTGAAAGGGTTACATGCTCACTTTTGTCTAGAGTTAAGCAGGAGTTAAGCAGGTTTACTTACCTGATCCCAGATTCCTCAGCAGTCCCCTCAGCCTCTTGTCCCCCTCCATTCTGGCTGGCGAACTGTCCCCCGGTCTTCTCATGTCTAATGAAGGTGTATAGAACCTACATTATTCATGATGACATCAGCGGTCCTTAGATCTCCAGAGCACAGGGGAGAAGAGGATGTGGGGAGGGGTCTAGCAGCCTGAGGGCTAGTTCACACCAAGCGCATTCCTGGAGCAGAGCAGAGCAGTTACAGTTGGTAGCCCCGGTAGTATTTTGTTTGTCCAGAGTTGGACTTTAAAATCAGCTAGAGCGGTCAGGATGACTTGTTTTTAAGCTTTTAGCACTTGTTAGGAATAGGTAAATAGTTTAATGTCCATAGACTGGGCACAGGTGTACTTTTTAACAGCTTGCAGACCGGCGTCTGTATTAAAATGGCTTGTCCGCTGGCGCATTGTTCTGGAAGTACGTTCCTGAATGTCCTCCCGTGAACGCCTGTGTGCGTTCAACTCCATTCTATCTCTACTCTGATGTGTGTATTAATCCCTTCATTTCCCTTATGCTGCACATCTGTGCATTAACCCCTTCACCTCCATCCTCCCACTGTATGTGACTGTACATTAACCCCTCCACCTCCGCCTCTCTCTGTCTATGACCTGTACATTTATTGTAGCTTGTGCACTATTACCAAGCTCCATGTTATATCCTCCTCAATACCGGCATGTTTCTTAATTTCCCAAAAATTGCGGCAAAAAAATCAGATCACTTTGAAGTATCTACTTTCCAAAAAGGGGTGATTTTGGGGATTCTCATACTGTCCTGACATTTTTATTTGCAAAGATTTGAAAAACAGGTAAGAGACAAAATTTTCAAATTTTTTGGTCCTTTTTACTTTATATAGTAAAAATGGAAAAAAGCTCTATTTGCCCCCCCCCCCAAAAAAAAATCATGACGGAGGAATTCTCAGCCAAACTTGCACAGTGCTGAAACCTGAAAAATGGCCTGGTAATGAAGAAGGGAGGACGAAGTGGTACTGAAGTGGTTAAATGTGTTGAAAATGTTCTGCCTAAAACATCTATAAAACAGTGATATACAGGATAACAACACATAGCTGGTTTAATATCCCTCTCTTTTTACTTCTCACTTTTCTTTTCCTCCTTGTTTCTTTTACCTTTCCTCCCATCTAAAAAAAATAATATCTTATGATGAATGGTTATACTTATGTTTGCAACATTTACTGGATATGTAATATACTAATTTTAGTATTAAAGGAAACTATAGTGATCATCCGATCACCAATATGGGGTCAAGAAGGAACACACACAAACACACAAAGGTTGAACAAGATGGACCTGTGTTGGCTATAATCTTGTTTTATTTTTGTTGGTCTGAACAGAAGTCCTTTGGTGCTAATTAACCCACAATATTAGTTGGTAATTATGTCAGGCAAATATTGTGCCAATTAGTGTACACTGTACACTTATCTACTGTGACCCGCTAATTAACTATTTAGCACTGTGCCCACTGCGTACTTCTGATTCCCCAGATAAGTAAAACGTCTTGTCAGTGAAAGACATATTTTAGGGGAAAATACCCTGTAGTGTTATGATTATGATTTTACAATGATGCCATTCTTAATTATTAATGTGCACGAATAATGCAATAATTAACCCTTTCTCCAAGAATATTACAAACATAACATTGCAAGTAAACAAGAAGAACTCTGATTATACATTTCAAAAGGGTTTGGTTAAACTCAGGCTTCGACTCATCCATTTTTCTCGTACAGTACTTAATTTGCATATTTAATAAATTCATGTTTTATTTATATTGTAAACAAAACTTGCGGACACTAAAAACAATCATGTCTATGATAACACTGACCACGTCATGAGTTTACAAGGGTTTTCTTTAATGTTATGTGCATAGTAAAATTTTAGTAAAGACAATAAATATTTCGAAAGAACAGTATATTTATACACATGGTTCATCCAATGTTGTGCACAAGGTTGCGTGTTTACTGTAATGAACTGAATGAAAAGGAGAATGTGAGGTGTTAGTAATAAAGTATATATTTGCCAATCCCCTAAGTATCACAAAAAAATGCACAGAAAAATGTACAGAAAAAACATTTTTATTCCAACATTAATATTTTAGCTTTTACTGAATATTTTTTGCTAGTAGTATCTGTGGAATATGTACAGTCATCTTTCTGTTATTCAGTTTGGTCATTCTCCCCATTGGTATTAATATGCAATGATTCAGTTAGCAGAGCAAAATGATCCAGTGAGCCAGTAGTTTGTAGTCTACTGCAGACTGTTCAGTGATAGAGACATCAGCCAATAGTGTGTAGATCTCATAACACTCTGCAATGCTTTGAAGCCTGCTTTCACTGTATTTGTTGCAGAGTTTAAGTGTGTTAATATCATAACAACACACCTTATTAAAAATATAGATTGTTTTAATATAAAATACATATTCTGATGTTGTGACTGTGTTTATTGCAAAGAAAACTAATTTTTTTTTTAAATAAATAAATTTTTATCATGCAACTAATTGCTTTTCAAGTTATTTTGGTAATTTGATCTGCAGCAGTAAAGTTATAATTCTTTACAACTGCCAAAATCTTCACTTTACTCTTCTTGCAACTATGGAAATAGTACCCTGTACTGAACATGTCAGAATTCCCACTTTCCTCAGTGTAGTGAGAGCTTGAAGACAAGTTACAGGCATCCCCTGCAGCATTATTTTTTTATTTGGCGAGATATCTCCAGAGCAGAAGTAGGTAAGCATGTGCAATACAATTTGCTAGAATTCTTGCAATGTATAATGTTAAAAAAATCCTCTTGTGCATCATGTTAAACCAAAAAACATACATCCTCGGAATACTACACCTACAGTTCATTTATAGGAAGCAAAATAAAAAAAAACCTTATTATGCATGGTCCAATTTGGAGGGAAAAAACTAATTCCTGAAAGATTATCTCAACAAAGAAATTTGCACTTTAAATAAATTGCGCATAATCCCAAAACTCTATAACCTTTGTCTGCTATAGTTTTTAATGACATCATTTTAAATAAAGGTCAATGGATCATTTCAAAGTTTTACCTGTTCCAAATCCTTAGCAATTGTAATTTTGGAATGCTGCCACTAGGTGGGGAAATGACTGCAACATGTTTCAGTGTAAAATATATAAATGTGCTTTATAGAACGTCTACCAGGATAATGTAAATATCAGCAATTGTGATAACAGTAATAATAATACATTTGCTTACACATTATTGCAATTACAGGAAAAATATAATGACAATTGCTTATAACCAATTACCCAGAGTTGTAAGATCAAACACAAGAGGAAAAACATTAATATTTAATAGAATGTTGTTTAAAGTACAAGAGTAGCTGCCAATAGCCCAATTGGTGAAAAATATTGTATTTGCTTAAGCAGTAAATATGTGTTTTTTAAACAATATGCTGCATTTACATAGTATTTACAGCTATTAGTGATACTGTTGTTATTATTTGTATTATTTTATTATCAATCTTATTATCACCGGTAGCATTGCAAATCTTTAAATGTTGTTATAATGTAAATTTTCCCTATATAGCATAAACTGGATCTTGCAGTTTATGCAAGGAACATACATTGCTTGTTCACAGTAGGTACAAAATTTAACTGAAAAAAATAGATTTTATACTTATCCTACCCTCATCTGCTGCCTGCTGCGCCTAGATGAGAATGGTCCTTCCTGTGACATCCTGGGGATTACAGAGCCCTAGTGTCACTTTACAGGCAAGTTTTGAACCCACAATGAGCGGATGATTTATGCACTGCAAGGTCCATTTACAATTTAGATTCAGCTCCAGATGCTTCACCAATTAGTAAAGTGTGACATAAAGATGGATAAAAGTTACTTATCACAGAATGGTTTCAGATGGTTGATTTTGTTCAAGGGTTTAATGCATTCTCAGATTTCCTGCATAAAGTGGACCTGAACTTAATAGGTTAAGATTTGCTATGTTTATTGGGAGCACCTAGAAATGGTAATTGTGTTTAATCAGTACCTGGAAAGATTTACCTTACTTCGGAAAAACAGCAGTGTACTTTCTGTGCTTAGGCACTCCTGTGCCTTGAGCCTCACAGCTGTATATGTGCAGTGTGAGATAGAAGGGACTGCTTCCTCTGAATACTGCTCTTGTGAGCTTTGAAATGAGATACGATCATGGCGCTGCTCACTGTTCTACTTGCTGGAGAGAAAGTTGTACCTGAAGACCTGCAAAGCAAGGATCTTCTTTCTTCTGCTGCATTCATTCTTGGGATCTGTACTTTCTGCACCTCTCTTTCTGTTTCCTGATCACTAGGGATGAGGTTTGGGCTCAGAGCCACCTTGGGTTTCAGGTGGATCTCGCAGTTGTGTTATTTGGTAAAACTCATAATTTATGGCCAAAAATTTGCGCCTGGATTCAAAATCTAGTGCATATCTTTTGTCCCTGGGTCAATAAGAGCTTATAATGTGAGAGAATTGACAAGCCTGCCCCCTCACTATAAAAGGGGTAGGCTCCATGTAAGTAGCGTATAGGTAGAGATCTAGTAGAGTTACTGTGATATACATTGCTACACTGTATCTCAGCTGCAAAGCTATAGTTTTTATTGCAGGAAAACCCCCACCATGTGTTTCTAAATATGAGGCCTATTTTGGCTAAAAGTGTTTTGTTCCACCCCTTTTATTTTTAAAGATGTGGTGTTTGAAAAACTTATTTCGCAAACACCACAATTAAGGAGAAGCACCTCTACAGCTTTAGCAGAGGAAAGACAGCCGGGTGCTCGCCGACAGGAGTGTGTCCTTGGTGCAACCAAAAGGCATACAATAAGAGGAGAAATCCAGCCACATACCGTTCCATGCTGAATCAGTTCATAGAGAGTTTGTTTTTAACACTGAGTCCCGCTCAAGGTCTGTCTCCTGTGACCCATTTTACCCAAACCTGGGCTTAGTCGTAGAACCTCTACAATTAGGCCCAGGTTTGGGTGAAACGCATCAGAGGGGCAGTTCTTGGGCAGGACTCAGTGTTATTGATGAACTCTCAATAAACGGATTCAGCGTGGAATGGAGTTTGGTCGTATTTCTCCTCTTATTGTATACCACAATATGTGATTTTTCCACTGATAGACAAGTGTGCATTGGGAGTTATGTGATTTGTCTGCTAATGGACAAGCATGCATTAATAGTATGTGATTTTTCCACTAATAGACATGCATGAGTTAGTGTTCATGTGATTTTTCTACTAATAGACAAGTGTGCATTAGTGGTTATGTGATAGACATGCATGAATTGGTGTCTATGTGATTTTTCCACTATTAGTCAAGTGTGCATTGGGGGTTATGTGATTTTTCTACTAATAGGCAAATGTGCATTGGTGGTTATGTGATTTTTTTCTACTAATAGGCAAGTGTGCATTGGTGGTTATGGGATTTTTCTACTAATAGGCAAATAGTGTGCATTGGTGGTTATGTGATTTTTCTACTAATAGGCAAGTGTGCATTGGTGGTTATGTGATTTTTCCACTGATAGACAAGTGTGCATTGGAGGTTATGTGATTTTTCTACTAATAGGCAAATGTGCATTGGTGGTTATGGGATTTTGCTACTAATAGGCAAGTGTGCATTGGTGGTTATGGGATTTTTCTACTAATAGGCAAGTGTGCATTGGTGGTTATGTGATTTTTCTACTAATAGGCAAGTGTGCATTGGTGGTTATGTGATTTTTCTACTAACAGACATGTGTGCATTAGTGAATATGTGATATTTCACGAGTAAACAAATGCATATATATATATACCAGTATATACTATACAGTATATAAATTGTAGATTTTCAAAAAGCAGGATTTCAACCTCCTATTACTATGTAATATTTTAATCTGTGGCTTTTACATTGCCAAGTTCTGCCTTAGTACCATAATATATAGTTGGCTAATAATATATAGTCAGCCTCCTAAAATGTCCTGTTACAACAATATGAATGATTTAGCTGGCTATCGGCTTTTTTTTGCTGTTATTATTCAATGGCAGCAAGCAAAAAGTGCCATATACCTTTGACAATTTTGTCCCGTGAAGCAGGGTTACATTGTAGCGCAGCAAGCTTTTTACATTCAGGCTGTCATTGGCAAGTAATTAGTGGTTTTATTCTGCTCTATAGCAGGAAGCTACATGGATTTAAGATTCAGGAGTAGAGACCAATCAATCAGTTCCACCAGAAATGGCTGATTTACTTTACTTGACTATCAATATTATTTTAGAATGTAACAGGCTACAGTAGCAAATTTCATTCAGTCAGATAAATGACATAACCACCTATGTACATTTGTCTGCTGGTAAAAAAAAACCCCACAAAATAATCTATATATATATATATTTAATGTATATACTGTATGCAAACTGTGTGTTTGGTACATTGCACAAGTACATTAATTAACCCCTGTAATTACTACCATCTTTACTTCCCCAGAGGCATACACGTCATCAACAGGCCATTACTCCATATGTTAGATTGCTCCAGACTTTGACTGGTAGCTGGGACCAGCCATGCTGACCATATTGCTGGCAATCCCAGCTCCCAGTTCCTTTTTTGTGTGTGTGTGTGTGTGTGACACTGTGTGTGTTGGATACATTGGTAATTACTGTGTACAGCATTTTGTAGGAGAAAAAGCCCCTGACAGCCGGCAGCTTGGTCCTGTTGGTGTGAAAGATGAAAAGCTTTCCTTGGTAGTTGCTGTAGGCTATCTCAACTCACCCTGCTTCTCCTCCCCTCCCTTTTCTTCTGCTCAACAGACACGCTCCACCTTAAGCTCTAGGGCACAAGCTGCGCCAGATGAGGGATGGCTGTACAGAGCAACCGGTAGCTGCCTGGATGGGCCATGTGACCAAGCGTGTCAGCTGTCAAGCAGAGGAGACTGTCATCAAGTAATTACCTGCCTACTTGCTCTACCCACAGGGTGAATACGAGACAGAGAGACAGACAGTTGAAAAGAGGCTCAGAAAAAGATATGAAGGAAAACAAACAAGGAAAACTTCACACTCAAAGTTTTAGTTTGTTTGCCAGTTGGATTCCACGTGTAACGAATCAAAACTGAACTCCGTCCTTTCATGTTTGGACTTCAGGCACACTGCTGCCTTTAAATTCCACAATGTCTTCAGCAAAGTTTACCTTGACGATGTTCATCCTCTCTAAAGCTATACTTATATTGATCTCAGCATTTTCTATTGTATATAAAAATATACTGTGTTTATAACTCTTCCTAGAGCAAATGAAGAAAATGGCATGGAGGAAAAGAGGCCTAACAAATCATGAAAAAACCTGACAACAGAATGGATTTAAAAAAAAATGAATGGAAACGTACAAATGGAAAAAAATACAAAATACACAAAACATTAAAATCTGTCTTTTATACAGTACTGTGCAAACGTTTTGGGCAGGTATGAAAATATGCTGTAAAGTACGAATGCTTTCAGAAATAAAAATGTTAATAGTTTATTTTTATCAATTAACAAAATGGAAAGTAAAAAGTTCTTACAGTCCAGCTCCAGTCATAATAAATTTACTGCAGTTCAGTAAGTCATAGAGCAGGGTCTGAAACTCAACAGAGTCTTAAACTCAATTTACTCGGGGGCAATTGGACACATTTTTCAGTCCCGTGGGGGCCGCTTGTCAAATTTCATGCTTCAAAATAAAATGGAACTATATACGGTACCAGTGTTAATATCCGTGCATGTTACGAGCGTTTACAAACGCCGGCAGCTGTCACCCATTCAAGTTAAAGATCAGGCGACAGCAGCTGCATGTAAACGCCTGCACATCACATGTAATCGTATGTGATATGATTACATGCAGTTTGGAATCAATCACTGCATGTAACTGCATGTAACCATATCACATACCATTACAAGCCCCCCCCGCACTCATAAAATAGTACACTCCCCCGTTCACTCCACCCCTGCAAAGATAAAATAATACACTCCCCCCCTGTTCCAAGCCCCCCCGCACACATAAAATAATACACTACCCCTTGAGGAGGAAGAGGCACATCCCTGGTGATCCAGTGGATGATTAGTAATGTCTGGTGCAGACCTTTCTAATCCATCCTTTCGGCCGACGCTCAGTGAAGGCTGTCAGAATGCCAGCCAAAAGGATCTGAGTGTCGGGACTGACAGGAGCAACTATGCGGTCTGCATCCGACAGAGATGCCTGACTTGTCAGTTTGCTGCGGGGGGAAGTTGGCCTGTGGGATGGTACTTTGAGACCCCCGTCGTAGAGTCTCTTCACAAGAATTGAACCTGCCATAATTAGATCTTGCTCCTTGTTCTTGCAATTCTTCAGTATACCTGTGGGTGGAGTTCCAGATCCCACTCAACTTCTGTACCCACTCTGGCTGTAGAGCTGCAAGTCTTATACTTGTAGTAGTGTGTTTTAGTATTTTTTTTGTGAAACCCAAAAAAAAGGAACTGAATTCTCATTTTATATATATATATATATATATGGGTATATATATGGGTATATATATTTGTATTTATTCATATATATATATATATATATATATAAACAGTTAAATACACTGATGAAATACACATAAGTAAACTATTTTACTTGACAAAGGATTTCTGTTTCTGTCCATCCATTCCTGGGATTCGCACAGCTGTGCCACGCCGTATAGCTATGCCTTGCAAGGAAGGATACCTGACTTTTCTTTGCTGTTGTTCAGTAACAATTATAAGTGTTGTTCCCCCAGCCTGTGAAAAAAGAAGAAGCAGTCTGATAAGTTCATCCCTCTTTCATTACTCTCTTACCTCCTATCAGCATATTTCTTGTTAGCATATGAGCACTGCAGCTCAACTGGTTGGCTCCTTGTGCTGCTTTTCCTTCTCCCAGTCTGAGCTCTGCGGTACAGGAGGTTTTTGGGAGGTTGATACCAAGTAAAATGTAGGTACTTTTACATCCTGCATCAAATAAATGATTACAATAGTGATATAATAATGAATACAGAGCTGCTTCAGTCTGTGTCTTTTAAAATTCAACTTTTATGATATGTAAGTGAAATACCTGTGTGTATAAGACTTGGAACATCTGTTTTCAAGTCAGCTCAGTTATTTCTGAGTTCATTTACCCAGCATTCTCCCTCCTCAGCTGTTACCAGACTGGTAAATACTCCTATCTTGTCAATTTCTCCAGATCAATTAAAACAACATTTAGGAAACATATGGCTCCTTCAGGTCACAGTGCGGGAAGTGAATGGGCAGCAATGGACAGGATAGCCTAAGGAGAAAGACAACAATAGTGACAGACACAGTAGGAAAGTTGCATATGGATGCGGTACATCAGCTGCAAATACCTTTGTAACAAATACAATGCAGTTTTTAGAACCTACAGATGGGCAAGTTCACATAAAGTTTACAGTTTGGGTGACTACTTTACGACTCTTAAAATGTATGACTCTGTAAACATAAAGCACGGGTTATTTTTCTGTTACAAAATGCTAATTCAGTTCACAAGCATGAAATCAACATGTTCCTTATCTGTTTTAAATGTGAAATATGCAGCTTTGTTTCAGTGGCGTCACAAGGAGGGTGCGGGGGATGCGGCCCGCACCCGGGTGACACCATTGCAGCGGTGACAACAGAATGACTGACAGTCAATTTGGTGTCACCGCCTCTAAAAAGTCGGGCACTCAGTCATGGACCGAGAGCCCAACAGTGTCAGGCGGGAACAAACGAAAAAGATACCTTATTGCCCTCCTTACCGGAAAAAAAAACAGAATTGGATGAGGGGGGTGCTCTCGCAGTAACCGCGGATGGAGCCGCCACTTAGTACAAAAATAGATAGATGTCACCAGCACACCAACAATATCAAAGTCCAAAAAGGTAATTTATTGGAACGTCATGTCACCAACACTAGCGCTTTTGGGGTCATGCATGGTCCCCTTCATCAGGCTCAGCAATGACACTGTACTGTCATTGCTGAGCCTGATGCAGGAGAGAGGAGGGAACCCGGCGGCATACCTCATGTCTCCGGGTGAACGTCCCGTCCTCTCTCTGCCGGCGTCCATCACCAAGATGGCCACCGGCAGGCATCAATTAGATGACCGTGCATCCGTGATGACATCATCACGCATGTGCGAGGTGACATCACGCGCGATGACGACACGGCGGGGTGTCTGGCGACCGGTTGACACCCAGCCTCGGGACACCCCTGCGTTGTTTACATTTGTTTCTAAAGTATATCTAATATCTCACTTTGAACTGATTAGGGGAATGGATAAAATCTACAAGGCTTTCTATTGCCATCTCTTTCCCATTCAAGACAATTTCCTTCACTTCCTGTCCTGTAGACACAACAGGAATTCAGAGGAAATCTCTCCAAAGTGAGGAAAGATTGTAAGTGACTTTTATGTATTTCATTACATAATTACAGTAGTGTTAAGGGGTATAAATGTGATTCCGTTAGGTGTACATTACAGGTTGCCCACTTCTGTGTTAGAAGGGCGTAAATAGCAGGGGGGTGGGGGGCATTAAAGGTCACCTACCTCTGACCATTAATGTTAAGGGGTTGTAAATAGGGGTACATTATACCAATTGCCACAGATGGGGACCCTATCATATTTTCCTATGGAGCATTGTCGTTCCTAGTTATAACTCGTACCATGTGACATATTTCAAATGTCACATAACAGTGAACAGGATCTACTTGAAATGGATTTTCATGTGGTTAACTGCATAAATTTTACTGGAGAACAACAGACAAGAGTGATTAAGACTCAGAGTAAACCTGTAATGGGTGCACTGTAAAATGCCACAGCATACCTTTATTCTGACAGTCATCCCCCTCCCTCCCCCTGACCAAACACACCGAGCATTACCAGATTCCCAGAGAAAATTAAGAAGTATATGGAGAATGCAAAAACCCCTATTACCAATACTCACAGCATGGACAACCAATTGCCAAATTATTATTTTATTATTATTATTATAATACAGGAGGGCCCTGCCCATGAGGGCTTACAATCTAAAAGGAAGGGGCAAGTGATACATGAGGAGGTAGCTGTGTGGGGATGAATTGTTTGAGAAAGTGATAGTTCAAACTACTGTAGTAGTTCAACTACTGTGCATCAAATCTTTGCCACATGCACATTATCGGACTTTCTAAACACAAAGGAACTATACCCCATCCATGCTTGCCCATGATCTAATCAGAACTCCCTTAATGAATCAGAAATATGCAGCTGTATTGGGAACTTGTATTGGGAAAAGCCACTGCTATAAACTATAGATATAACCACTACACTCAATTTATATTGACTTCACCACACACACACAGCAAACATTTTTAATGCACTGTGTATCCAGGATAGAATGAAAATGCTAAAAATTGCCCCATTGGCATCTATCTAGTCTCTGTAAAACTACAACTGACTCCGATAATATTTCTTCTGCCTATGTAGATCTACAAGTCCCAACACATTATTTTTACAATTCCTCTGTCTATGTGCAGACAGGCTGTACGCAGTGCATAAAAACCATAAGCATTTTTATTTTCACACTTTATGCCAATACTGTAATTGCAATAAGAAGTCTGAACCAAAAGTCAAGATATAACGCAAGATCTGTATCTCTATATGATGATCATAGCTTTCCTACTTTGGTACTGGTTATTGAAATGAGTTGAGTGTTTCCCCTGAGAAGCTGGATTGTGTTTCTCAGGTAATGAGTATTTGACCAACACTAGATCAAGCTTCAGGGACACCCTTTTGGCAGATCATATGACAGAATCTAATTTTGTTGGGTAGTTTTGTAATTTCTATTTCTTATCTTGCCTTCCGCACACCCCTGCTACATTTCACTGCGAGTATCCCACATCAGCGATCGGGTTACCCAACCTTCACAATGTACTTTCATCTATTATTCAGCATGTTATCGTATATTTTAGTGTACAGTCACCAGAAAATAACACCAAACGGGTTCTTTGCGGGTCCCATGATCGTATGATGTTATTGCTTTGTCACAATATAGGTTGTTTTTTGTTAAAATTAATTACGTGAGGTGCAATGTGTGTATTTTTTAAACAGATACTTATATACTATACAGCTAAATCTTTCCTATTAGTAGATTGAAATCTACCTGATTAAATCATCATGCAGATTGCTGTGCAGACTGCTACTACTCTCAGAAAGCACCTTTACAAACAGGTACATAACAGAAATACGATTATGTAGAGGTGAAATCACTGCATGGTTCGGTTTAAATTGACCACTCTATGACCACAAGGATGACTTATTAAATGGTTATAGGTTGAGCCTGGTGACTCCTTATATGTCTTGAATACTCTATTCTACATTCAATACTCTTGAATGTTTTTTAATTGGAGGATTTCCATTCCTAATGATACAGTTTTTGAGGTATAGGAAGCTATAGGAAATGTCTCTAAAGCAAATAGCTTAAGAAACTTGAATACTTTATTGAGTAGAGAATGGAAAATGGTCAGAACCTATGTAGGGCATATATTGCTCTTTGTCCCTTCCTGTAATAGTGACACCATTTCTCTAATTTCTTGTCCTGGTGTCTCAGGGATTAAAACATACAAATTTAATCACACAAAGGAAGGAAAATATAGCAATTAAACCCTGACAGAAGTTCTAAGCTTGTTCCTTCTATTTGGCCCTGCGTGGAGCTTTAGGCAGGTCACATTTGTAAAGATCAGTCTGCCAAACTCAACATGAAGTTAGGTGTGGGTGGTCTAATATTTAAAATATTTTGGCCAGATAACTGCAATTAAATCTCTGTCTCTGGTATGTCTGAGAGTCTATAGCATTTACTGTTTTATGATATTTTCAGTATACAGACTGCCCTATATGTAGGCAGTAATTAATCTATCTTTGTTTTAAAGCCACAAAACACCACAAGTAGGCAGGATCTCTACTTCAGAAAGACACCTCTCACCACCAGAAAATCTCCAGCAACAGTCCAGAGTATTCAGCACTTGGTGACATTTTATGTGGGAGCACCATTTCTCAGTCCCATCAGTACAAATCCCCCTATATGTACAAACTGGCATTCACCCCTTTTATTATTTGACAGAATGTATATATCAATGACAGTTATTACAGCATTTTACAAAATAAAGGAAGACAATACAGTTGCAAAACAGTTCAAAATAAGAGTTGTTTCCAGGCACATGCAATAGGGTATCACCATCCTGTCCCACTGAAGAGGATGTAAGCTAACCCTTCTCTGGAACTCAACTTGTGATGAAGTAAGAGGGCTTTTCTAATAGTTAGTTCACTTGTAGGACAATAGCAGTAAGCCACCAATGCAATCAGCCCGCAGTTGCAGGTTTTTGTTTAGAAGTCCTTGCTAGAGAGCTGACAAACTCTTTACCTAATTATCTTCCCTATAGTCTCCCAAATGTCAATTGTCCCAAAGAGAATCCAGTCCTTGGCTCTATGTTCCCTAAGGAGAAGGAGCATTGATGCGTGTTCACTTGGTGGGCCTGGATGGATTTCTCCACTATACACAACAGATATCTTTTATTCAGCTGTTGCCACAGAATAAATACCACTACCCAAAAACAAGCATCCTTTTTACTTTTGGAGGAAAGTCTAGCTCAGTCAGATACAAGGAGTTCTGCTGCTATACTACTGTGAAGGGGAAAGATAAAGCAATATAATCCCATAAAGACCACTTATACATTTACATGCATGTATTTGGTAGATTAAGCCTTAAACACTTAAAATCATCCAATATATAGAAACATACAGTGGTTAGAGCGCACTCCTGTAGGACAAACACAGGTGGGAAATGGATCTGCCGGGGGAAGGTGTGCAAAAAAACTCCTCAATACAGGGGCAGGAACCCTGTGTCAATATATAGACACTAACAGGGTTATTCACAAAGCTGCCGAAGGCAGCCGAGTAAATAACCGACCTGAAGTGAAGTGAGTCTATTTACTTCAGGCTTGTACGTACAACAGCTGAAATCAGCTGTACATCGGCTTGCTTCGGCTGGCTTAGGTTCAGTCTGAGCCGAAGTGCAGAAGGAGTTCGACTCAGCCGATCCAACATCTGGATTGGTTGAGATGAACCTCCAGGCAGGCTACTCGCTGCCGTTTGGACTATTCTCATAGGGGCCTAACGGCAGTGAGTGAATACCTCCGTGGTACCGAGCAGAATAGAAAAACAGTGCAAAAATTAAAAAAATAAAATAAAAGTAGAAAAAAAATATTTAAAAAGGACAATACATGATAAATCTTAAAAAATCAATAAAGATTTCCCAAAAAAAAGTTTAAAAAAAGATCATTGAATGAAAAAAGTAAAAAAATAAAGATAATTGAATAAAAGAAAGTAAAAAAATAAAGATCATTGCAAAAAGAAAAAAAAAAGGAAATAAACAATTGGACGGAGGTAGCAGTGATGGCTAGCTCCGCCCAACTGTTTCCTATTGGCCTGGACCTGCTAGAGTCTTCTAGCAGGTCCCGGGCAATAAATAACAACTGGGCGGAGCCGGCCGCGATGTCACGGCCTGCTCCGCCAAGTTGTCATTGTTTAATGACAGTTCAGCGTCCCCAGGTGACCAGCTGTCAGCTGCAAGGCTTTTGGCTGGCCAATGTCAGGCCACTTCGGGTTTCACTTCGGCACAGTCGAGCCAAAGCATATGCCTTCGGCTCGACTGAGCCACTCGGCCAACTTCGGAAGCTGTACGGGCTATAGTGTATAGTCTGTACAGCAGCCCTTCAGTTCTGATAAACCCTCTAAATGTCTGCTTTTTATATTAACTGTACCTGTAACGGTAAAAAAATATTTGCATAACAATTATAAAAAAAAAAGTGATCAGTAAATAACCAAGCTAAAAATGCAGTTAAAATATAATATGCAACATTTTGTGTAAAGGTAACATTTTTTAATACATAACTGGTTATGCAAATTAGTATAATTTAAAAATTGCCTGGTGCCTGCCCAGTACGCCAGGTGGTTAACATCCAGTAACTACAAAGGACCAGACCAAGAGATGGTAAAGTGTTTGCTCAATATAAATTTTCAAGCCTGACTGGGTAAATGGGTGAATGATTAGCCTTTTTCCCTTGTACACATGTCATGGTAATGTGCTCGGTGACTTGAACATAAATGGTTCAGCTCAATCATCTGGCTTTTACAAGGCTGCACCATTGACTTTGATGGCATACATATACCAAAGGGAACAGACAGACACAATGCACCAGCACAGAGCTACTCCACATCTTTCACTGCGCTGGATACGACTTGCTCTTTAACCATTTTTTACAAGACAGGATTGCAATGCATTACTTTGCTTTGCCATTCTAGTACACAAGTAGTTCTTGTCGGAATTGATCTCATGAATAGTCCGGTGTGGGAAGATTCTGTGTACAGTCTTTTTTGCATGACCTCTAGCATGTCAGATTTTATTTTATTTTTTGTTTTCTCAACAATTTTAGTGTCAAGTATTGCTCATGAAAAACACTTAAGAACAACTTGGCTGATTTAACAACAAAGTGCCATGGGTGGTGATGCAAGTTAGCTAATGAGGAAGCAGCTTTCTATGGTATGAATGAATGGATAGATTGGGAAAAGGAGGTGTCAGATTGGTTGCGTGACTGCTGCTTGTTGTTGTATGGCAAAGTTGCCTAAATAGATAATATTATTAAAAAAATGGCATTGGATCAATTTATTTTACCTGCTGAGATATTTTAAAGGCTAGGTCCACTCAAACCTGCTATTACAATTTTTGGGTTGATGCTTGCCAGTTTTAAATTTTGCTCTACAGCGGACAAAAATTCAAATATCAGTTTTGGAAATTGAAAAAAATTAACATATAATTTACTCAAAACTCATATATTTCCTTGTCAAAAATAAAACAATGTTGAAATAGTAAGTAGGTATGTGAGAGAGGCAATAGCAATTTAATCATGTCTGCTTTTTACAGATGCATTGTTTGTAAGGAAAAAACAAATACACTATATTGCCAAATGTATTGGGACACCCCTCCAAATCATTGGATTCAGGTGTTCCAATCACCTCCATGGCGACAGGTGTATAAAATCAAGCACCTAGGCATGCAGATGCTTCTATAAACATTTGTGAAAGAATGGGTCGCTCTCAGGAGCTCAACGAGGCCACGTAAAATGACAGAGCGGGGTCAGCGAAAAGCACAGTGCATAGAAGTCGCCAACTGTCTGCAGAGTCAATAGCTACAGACCTCCGAACTTCGTGTGGCCTTCAGATTGGCACACCAACAGTGTGCAGAGAGCTACATGGAATGGGTTTCCATGGCCGAGCAGCTGCATGCAAGCCTTACATCACCAAGTGCATTGCAAAGACATAAGCATACCAAGACATTTTGGACAATTTCATGCTCCCAACTTTGTTGGAACAGTTTGGGGATGGCCCCTTCCTGTTCCAACATGACTGCGCACTAGTGCACAAAGCAAGGTCCATAGGGACATGGATGAGTGAGTTTGGGGTGGAGGAACTTGACTAGCCTCCACAGAGTCCTGACCTCAACCAGATAGAACACCTTTGGTATGAATTAGAGCAGAGACTGCGAGCCAGGCCTTCTCGTCCAACATCAGTGCCTGACCTCACAAATGCGCTTCTGGAAGAATGGTCAAACATTCCCATAGACACACTCCTAAACCTTGTGTACGCCTTCCCAGAAGAGTTGAAGCTGTTATAGCTGCAAAGGGTGGGCCATTAAAGTTCATGTGCGTATAAAGACAGGCTTCCCAAATACTTTTGGCAATATAGTGTATGTTAGAAAATGTCGAGCCTTTGGTATGAAATTTTAATTTTTCTTCAACAATGCACTGCTTCTGCGGGTTCCGGACACAACAAGCCATTACAAACAATTTGTTTCCATCCAAAACTGAACACTTACTTCTGCTACAAAATGAATTATTTAGAATTGCGTCCTCATCTGCTAAGAACTGATTTATGACAGTGCAGATACTCAGTTGACTGAAGATAAGAAAAAGAAATATGTGCTCATGAGCTGATATCATAAATAGGGGGTGAGTGATATTAAACGTTTGTTTACTCCCCAAAAATGTTTATGGAAATCGTGAGATTTTGGTAACCATTTTGACAAAATGCCTTGAAAAGGGGAAGGCAAAATGAAGGTGGTCTTTAAGGGTGCAATGTACTTTAAAAGGCTCTTGAGGTTTACAGAGGCTCCATTCTGCTATCCTTGACCTGTTCTTATGCCAAAAGATTACCCCCTCATTAACAAAAATAAGACAAAGGCAGAAAAAAAAACCATGAAAAGATCTAATGTGACAGTTTACAAATAATGACCAAATTCACTATAAGTATAAATAAAAACACAAAAACAAAGAGCACTAATAAGATAAATAAAATATCCCCTTTGAAAAATTACATTATCATTCTAAATTTAAAAAAAGAATACATTTATGAAGCAAATTTCTCAATGATCAAAATCAATGGCAATTGTTCAGTACTTTTGTGGTGAAATCAGTCTTGCAATAATCACACCGCTCATCCACAGTACAATAACAAAATAGGTAGGTAACTTTGGAGCTTTGAGGCCATCACCGCCAGGTTGGGAGTGATCTAAAAAGTGTTATTCTGGGTTTCTGGCTTCCTCCCATCCCATTCACTTCTGTAGTCATTGCAGTGCAGCTAGTGTTTTTCTATAGCACCTTGTGGGAAATTAAAGGAATTTTGGAGGGATCAAGCTCGGACCCATGGGCATGTCATTTTACTTTTCTTCAAAATTGACAGTGGGGAACACAGAGGCATAATACATAGCTTGACCTAAGTATTTGAAGTATTAGTCCAGCCCAAATACTGTTACCGTTCTCATTGTTTTAGTGGATTATAGTGTACACTGAATGAGCTTCTTAATTTGTTCTAGATATATATCTTTCCTAACCCAACTAGAATTGACTGTCTGCATACAGAGAATTTTCCTCCCCCCTATCATGAACCATAATGCAGGAGAAACCAAGGTTAATCCTCAGGCTGCTAATCTCCCAAGTGATATGGGATAAAACTGGGAACAATATGTGGAAGGTCTGTGGGTCAGGTCCTAGCCCAGGGGCTCTTAACCCACTGGCTGCCAAAATCCCTAAAGACCGACATAGACAATTACACAGAGGCTGTCAGTGCAGTCCATAAAAACTAAAAAAAAGTATATTAATAGGTAAATATCAGCATGTCATCATAGTTCTGTAGAATTCAAACTTTATCAATGATAATTAACTTTGCTGTGTTTTATTAGAAGGATATGTGCAATTAATGCTTGTGATTTTATTATTCAATTTTCTGTGATATAAAAACTAATTAGGAAGTAGTAAGGAGAAAATAGGAAAACCTTTATTTTGAATTCTTCATTATATGGTTTGTTATTAATGTTTATGGGAAACGTGAACTAATAAGCATTTGAGTAAATAGAACTTCATAAATATTTTTTATTTTTTTGGTCCATGATAGGAGTGTGATTTATTTGACCGGTATACTAGCTAAATATGCTTCAAAGCCATCTAACAATTAAAACAAAAGGATAAAACAGGAAGATACTGTATCTAAGGTTTACATCGGACCTGGCCAATGAATGTGTCTATAGTCAAAGAAAATGTATACAATTGGTCAAACCTGCTGTACTTCTGTTAAACCACACCCCTTCTTAATCCAAAAAGATACAGTGCTTGCTGGGAAATTTTCCAACCTTTCTCACATTTTTCAGAAGCACAGTGAGCTCTTTACCAGTAAAGTTTTCTACTAATGCTCTCATGAATACTCATAAATCGAGCTGAGAGAATTGTTGAGAAATGCAATGTAAGCCACATGCCTAATGTCCCATAAGGACGCTGTAATGATGAAAATCAGAAAGTGCGCTATTTGCTGATCTCTACTCATGAATCTTTTTATTCATCTAGATGATGAAAACATGCAAGCTCTTCAAAATGGCTCTAGAAGGCTATACAACTGTAATATACAGCACGTGTAACCTTTACTTATATACCATGTCTCTATTGTACTTATACATGGATGGTTTGGTGATATGTGTACTTGTGAGTTAGTGCTGCTGTCATTTTTATATTCAATTAAAAAAAACTGACTACATTTACTTAGTACATTGCTTTGAGAATGAAGGACTTTATTGGAAAGGGTGACAATGATGCTGTGCTGTAAGATAGCATTAATGTTGTTGATAGATCATATTGGTAGAACCTGATTTCAGAGTTTTATTATTGCATCTTGCACACCCATATGGCCCTTTTCACACTCTTCATTCAGGTGGTCCATGCAGGGGCATCACAAGGGGTTGATACCAAAATCACTGACAGTCATTTTGGTGTCACCCCCTCTGAAAAGTCGGACACTCGGTCATGGACCTAGAAAGCCTGACAGCTGCACGAGAGAGGAGGGTACCCGGCGGCATACCTTATCTCGCCGGATTAACGTCTCCTCCTCCCTATGCTGGGGCCCATCACCAAGATGGCCACCAGCAGTGAAGTACATGTGATGTCATTACACTCGTGCATAATGACGTTACGTGTATACATAGGGGTCTATTCATGAAGCTGCCGAAGGATCTGGCCGTAGCTTTGGCCGATCCTTCGGCTAGCTTCGGCCCCAGGACCCCTTCGGTTCAGTAGAACCGAAGGGGTGCTGTACGGGCTATTCACAATAGCCCGTACAGCTCCCGATCATGGCCGGGCGGCTCAGTCGAGCCAAACGCATATGCATCGGCTCGGCTCGGTGATCTTACGGCTGGCTCCGGCCCCCCCCAGTGAGATCAGCCTCCCTGGTTAACTGCTAACCAGGGACACTGATCTCCAAACAGCAAACTCTCCCTGGCGCCCCGGGAGTCTCCCGGCCGCCAAGGAGAGAAACAGGGCTGTGTCTTTTTTTCTTTATTCTGACACGAGCATGTCAGAATCGAAAAAAATAAGAAATTTCACATTGAAACATCTGCTGTTCGGGATCTTTAAGAATAGCCCGAACAGCAGTGAGTAGCCTGCCGGAGGTTCGGCTCAGCCGATCCAGATGTTGGATCGGCTGAGTCGAACTCCTTCTGCACTTCGGGTCGGCCGAACGTCCCGAGCATGTTCGGCCAACCCGAAGCCACACGAAGCAAGCCGAGGTACGGCTGATTTCAGCCGATGTACGGCTGAAATTAGCCGTACCAGCCTGAAGTGAATAGCCGAACAGTGTTCGGCTCACTTCACTTCAGATCGGTCATTCACTCGGCTGCCCTCGGCAGCTTCATGAATAGACCCCATAATGAGCACTGGGAGGCACCTGGCCTACCGACGCCACTGCATCCGTGCATGGATACCATCCTGATCTGAGCGGTATGGATCGTATGTCACTGCTGTGATATCTGGACTTCATCAGACCACCTGTCTAAAAGGGGCTTTGGTACTCAGTGCACTGCCTTATAATTAAAAATGTAACTCTAGTAAAAAATATTTTTTTAAGTATTGTGTGCATTGGGAAAAGAGTAGAACATCATTCACGTTTGTACTACATTTGGGGAAACAGACAGCAATAAAAACCTGACAGGGTTTCTAACCCTTTCCTACTCTGTCAAGGAGAAAAACACTCTGTATACTATGTTACACCAATATTTCCCATGTAACATTCCAGATAGGATGCATTTTGTCAGTCAGCCACTGGAATGGGAAGGGTTTGCTTGTCTAATCTGTATATTGACTGGCTGATGCAGGGCAAAGACTCAGAGTTGCTACCCCCCATGGAGAAGTTCCCCATCCACACACCCGTGCCCCCACTCCACACTTCTGGGCTCTCTTCTTCTTTTGTCATGGCAGCGCCCCTCCTGATCCACCGTAGAGGTGAGGCTTCAAATCTCCAGTGCAGCTTTGTTAATTTAGGAGCCACTTCCGGGCTCTCTTCTATTTTCCCTCCCAGCAGTGCCCCCTTTAATCTGTCATGGAGAGGACTTGAATGAAGTGATTTCAAGCCTCACCTCCATGGTGGATAAGAAGGGGCACCACCGCACCAAAAGAAGAGAGCACAGAAGCAGGTCTAAAGGATCCACCATGGAGGTGAGGCTTAAATTGCTTCATTCAAGCCTCTCCTCTGTGGCACAGCTGGGCCTTTCTGTATGCTGCAGAGCAGAAGGAAGGCTTGAGATAGCCTCATAAAGTGCCCTGCTGATCCCTATACATGGAACTATACACATTGTGTAGAAGACATTCAAAAAGGGTTTTCATGGGTGAGATCACATACAGTTCAGTAGTAAGGAAAGTAGTGCTCAATAGTAAAGAGCGAGTCACTGTTCAGTAGTAAAGAATGCAGCACATGGTAGTAAAGAACACAGAGCGGGGTAGTAAAGAACACAGAGCGTGGTAGGAAAGAACACAATGCACTGTCGTACAGAACGCAAAGTATGGTAGTAAAGATGCAGCACACGGTAGTAAAGAACGCAGCGCACAGTTTTAAAGAACCCAGAGCACAGTATTAAAGAACATAGAGCATGGTACTAAAGAACACAGAGCATGGTACTAAAGAACATAGGACTGTTCTATTACAATACTTCTACACGGGTCGATGCGACCCTGGTAGTTCCGCCCATGCGTCAGTCTGCAGTCATCCACAGATTACTTCCATAATGTCCTGGGGTGCCCAGAACTCTGAGGAATCTGATATACCAATAGCTACCAGACCAGACATGATCATATTCTGGCCAGCCACCACCCGTCCCCTCACTTTCCTGTTGGTCGGTAAGTACACCTATTTGGTAAAGTGCCCAATATTTGGGTTTTAAATGGGAATGGACAACCATGCTAGCTTTGAAAGTAAACTGCAGATGACTGAAGGGTCTTGATCTATGGATTGGGGCCAATTTACCAGTTAAGGTGAACCCACAAGTCCTTCCGTTTTTTTACTACGGGCGGACGGCAAGTGGTTAAAGAAAAACCCAGTTAAAGTGTATGTAAAGTGAAAACTTTTTTTTTTAGTTTTGAATAGAATAGGGTAGTTTAGAACCTCTGTCAACTTTTGCTCTGTCTGCTGGTTACATTTACCCACTCAACTGACCTGGTGACCACTGTCATCATGATAGAAAATAATGGGAAACCTAAATTTTAGAGTTATCTCTAGAACAAGAGGTGAGGGTAAATCTTCTAGTGGAGACCTGCTGAGATCTGTCTAAGAGGGGAATTCCTTTAACTTTATAGAGGTTTCCTCTCACTTCCTGTTGCGTCTCCAGGACAGGAAGTAAAGGGAAATCTCCCCAACAGGACAAACAGGAAAAAATATATTTACAAAGATTTTACCTCTTTCCCATGCTATCCAAAACGAAGACATTTTTTTTTTTGCTATACATACTCCTTCTTAACTCTTTATATCTAAACTGGTCACATTGTATAAAAACAAAAGAAAAGAAAAATGAAATGTATTGCAGCTTACCAGTCCTTAAGTGAAGTGGCTGCATTAGTTTTCTTTTCATGGTTTTTTTAATTTTTTATCTTACCTGTAATTCTGTGAATAACACACTTCTTGTCCCTGAGTGGCTACATTCATTCCCCCACTGTATTTACAGGGGCAGCCATGGTTGCCACTCAGGCTGGACTTCAAACATGTCTGCCTTTGTTCATCTCGATTAGATTAGGGCTGAGGGAAAATTACATTTTTGTTTTTGGGTCTAGATACACTTTAATGAAATTCAGAAAAACAACTCTTTTGTTAGAGAGAACGAAAAGTCTTACAGGATTATTCACAAAAATATATGCCAGGTTTGGGCCCTATAACATGGTTACTGGATGTCGTTTTACATCTGGTACCTATGTGAATCCAGCTTAAACGCATACAGGGTTATTCACAAAAGGGTGAAGAGTTTGGTGAAGGCAGGAGAAGTGAACAATCTAGGACAACATAGCTGAACTGGAAAGTGAGCTGAATTAGAGAATTTTTCCAAATCAGCTATTTTGGCCTAGATTGTTCACTTTTCCTGTCTTCTCCAAACTCTTCACCCTTTTCTGAATAACCCTGTTAGAGTGGATCTGCACCCTCTGTGCACTGCGGTGCAATTCATACTGGAATTCATTTTAAACATCACCCTAATACAGCGCAGCACAATGTTCACATATGAGTCATCTGTGAATTGTGGTAAAAACTGTGTTGAGAAAAAAGTGCAGGTGTTAATGCAAAACACTGACGTTACTGATTATGGAGTCTTCTTGCCTAGGCCAGGTACATGTAGAGGAATTAAAAACATGTTTACAATGTATAATGACACCATCTTGCAGAACCTAATGAACATAATGGGGTTGATTTACTAAAGGCAAATAAGCTATTAACTTAGCAAGACAATTTGCACTTGGGGAAGTTTAGTGAATGAGGTAAAGTTCTGCAGACTTCCCATCCAATCACGTGCAAGCAAAAATCCTAATTTAAAATTTTTTTCCGGCATGTGATTGCGTATTGTTTGTAAAGTGAAATCTCACCTCATTCACCAAGCTAAGAGAACCTTCCCTTGCAAAGTGAACAGCCTATTTGTCTTTAGTAAATCAACCCCAATGAGTCCTCCATAGCACAAGAATGAGCCTGTGAAGAGAGTGACTGACTGTCAGACCTTTTACCAATAATACTGATTAGATACCCCAAAAAACTTTTCTTGGGAATGCTACCATTTTCCAGTTTCCGTGCCAGTGTAAACCTTTACCGCTACCGATTTCACATTTCAAACTGTCCAGTTCATTCTGCTCATCAAAAGTTTATTTCGAAATACATACAAAATTCAGTGCATACAAGAAAAATATTTTAAAAAATTAAATAAATGCAAATAAAAATATAGGTTCAACATTATCAATGTGTACAAACGTGTGCAATTCCCTTCCCTTAAAGTGTAAATACAGCAAATACTGGTGAATAAAATATGTGTATGCTAAATATTTAATACAAACAGTTAAGATATTAATTTTTTAATAGCAACTTTCATTCACAAAGACGATCCCGTGTGTAAGAATTTCTTTAACGCCTAAGCAAACGAAAGAGGTAAAAAAAAAAAAAGAAAAGAAGAGCCCTGTTTGCTTGTTTTGCTTTATAGAACAGCCACTTAAATAGGTTGTATTTGCATCTGTGCAATGCACAATTTCTGTCAAATTACCACACACCGCTGACCAGACCCTAATTGAATTTTCTCCAACTGGAGGCAATTATTGACAGCATCTTGCCAAATGTTGTCATTTACTGAATGCTTCTCCGCTGGCCTCCTGTGAATGCATTCAATAAAACAGGTTATGCTGATAAATGCTAGACTAATTTAAAACACACCGGCAAGACTGGCTGAATGGAGGACATACAATACTGAATAACATAAAACAAAATAATTGACCCTAATGCTGTATCCTTACTTGTCTTTACACTAGATCCTAATTCCCACTGATTTTAAAGATCCCCCCTCCTTTTCCTTTTTTTTTTTTACAAGAGCAAGATTGCTCTGTGAATTCTCTACTTCTCTCAGAAGGGTAATTGTAGCAGTGCATAGAACATATGGTAGAGCTGGGATACCTGCTGCTACACCAGCTGTGAACTGGGTGTCTCGGATCAAGCCAGCACTAAAAGGCTTGATCTTTGTGCCTTCTTCTCTCTCTTTCTCTGTTGCTTACCCTCTGCTGAGGACGTTATTCAAATGACAGCTCTGAAAGAGGACAGGCTCCCATGCTGACAGACTTCAATCCTTGTCTGGATGCCCTGGAGGAGGAGGAGGGCTTTTTTTTTAATTTTATTTCCAGGCAAACTTACTGTTGGATATATGTACAGTTTAAGACAAAAATATAAAAAAAAAAGTTAGATTTTTAGCTGTTTCTCTTTTGGACTCAAATCTCCCTGTCACTCTTTTCTTTACATCTCTGTTTCTTTAATGTCTTAAATAAATATTAATACAAAAAATAGTGCTATTTAAAGTGGACCTGACAGATATCTTTTTTTTCAATGTTAAGTGCAAGCATGCTAAGTAATGTATAAGTGTAACATTTAAAGCTATTCATTATCTCTTAAGGTGCCCACACACCTTGCTATAATCGTAGGATAATCGCGGGAAATCCCACGATCGTACGATTATCGTAAGGTGTGTGGAAGCCGTGCGACCTCTACTACTGTAGGGTCGCCCGACTTTTATCTTACAAACATGTTCGAAAACCTGCCGAGAATCGTACAATTTTCGGCGGGTGTGCAGCATGTTCGTAAGATAAAAGCCGCATTGCGGTCATCGGAAACCCACCCCCCAGCAGGGCGGGCTTGCAATCATCACAAGTACGATCTGCCTGTCCAAGATAGGCAGATCATACGTTTTTTTAATTACCTTACAACCATCGCAAGACAAAAGTCTTGCGATGCTTGTAAGGTGTGTGCCCAGCCTTACAGAGGTTACAATACTCCACCTGTTAGTGCCTTCATCTGCTTTTCTTTACAGAAGGACGGAGCCATCTTTGTTAAGGTATTATCCAGGGTCACCATCTATTTCCTGGACTGAAATGCTGGCTCTGGCCCCGTACACACCAAAATCGGACTGAAAATGGAGGTCAATGGAGGATTATTGCACTACAATTTCAACCTCTATTAACTTTCATCGCGTTTAAATTTTTTTTTTGCAGATCTTTACTTAATTAACATGTCCTGAGTGGACAAACTTATATGTATTTTTTTTTTTTACTTCCCTTCTGTTGCATTGACATCTGTTTTTGACGTGTTGCATTGAAAAAAAGTAGAGCATGCACTGCAACAGAAAGCAAAAGATTGCAGCAATGTGTGAACTGGTCCCATTCACACCCATACATTTTTTGGGTTACCTTCCGTTGGCATCCATTGACATCTGCTGAAAAACGGACATTAACGGATTCTGTGTGAATGTGGCCTCAGAGTTGACGTTTAGTTTACTAATTTGTACTGAGATTGTAGTTCATCACAGGAGCGAGCTTGAAGCGGTGACTACTTTACAACAAACACAGGGACCATGGAGAAGAAAAGTAACCACCCTCCAGAAGGAAGGACAGTGTCAGAACCAATTCAGAGATGATTTGAGGATCTATAGCTGAGTGATACACAAATAAGTGCAGTGTAAAATGCAGGGAGGTCCACGGTCAGACAGTGCTGTTTGACATCAGTGCCTGGATTACTGGATTAGGTATATGACTTGCTGAACAGAATTGCAAATGCTTTTGCAGGCACACAGATTATATTTATATATATAGTATTTTAATTGTCTGCATGGCATGCGGCTTTTAAGTGGAACTCTCTTTAATGGCATTTTACATTGGTTCGAGCTGTAAGTATCAATACCTGATATTTGGAGGGCTGCTGGAAATGTGGTATCCATAAAAGATCACTCCTAGAGTTCAGCTTTAAGCTTTTATTTATAATAGAACCTATTCTATCCCCTAAAATGCTGCTTCTGAAGCTCCAGGGCTGTCATCTTTCTCCTTCCTTCTCTACTTAGTGAAACACTGACCCTGAACACGCATGTTCATACAAAGTGCCCATTCTCCTCTGTATTGTATTCTTCATTATATAAAATAAATGGGAAATCCAAAATAAATAGTTGGTTCAGAATCCAGCCCAAAATGTGACATCAAATGTCAGTGGATTTGAAGTCTAAATTCACCAGATACTGATATTTCGGTAAACATCGTTCACACGGTGTAGTATCCAACACAGAGTATTTTTATAGACAGTGTTTTACCCTCAGAAAGACCATCCTCCCAAAAAGGCATAAAAAAACGAAGGCCCTATTCCTACTTGTCTGTTTTGATGGTGCACAATTGTTGGATTTTAATGCAATAAAATATATGTCAAGTAGCATTCCTATTCTTTCCTTTGTGTCTGGTTCACATTTATGCACTTTGGTGTATTGTGTGAGGTAAAAGGAAACTCTATGGGCCCATTCACACCCCTTCACACCCACATGTGTGCCTTACCATGTGCACTACATGCACAGGGAATAGTGTAAATTCAGCCCACTGGTAGCTGTGGTCCAAAAGCTGCTAATTGCTTTTGGACTGCAATGCTGCACCGAGCCCCCACATATGATGTGTGATCTGAGCCATTTGGCTTGGGACCTATTTGTAGTTTGGCAAGGCTCAGAAAATCCGGCCAAGGACCAGAAAACTTTAGAGAAGGACAAGAGTGTGAATAAGCCCTTTTCTGCTGCCTCCTAAGTAATACAAAATATGAAACAAATATAACCAGAGTAGGAAGGCTCCATTATAAATGACTGGAGCAGACCGGCAAAGCTGGGAACTGAGGTGCAGAGATAAGGAGGTAGTATGGGATTCAGCTTGCCAGCCTCAGTCTTGAAATGATATACAGTTAAAAAGTATTTGAAAACACACTGAACGCATTAAGTTTTAAATCTCATAACCAGCCTTGGACAAGGCATACTGATCTATTAGTTATTACTGATCTATTAGTTATCACAGTTTCTCAGGACTTTGGATCCCTGCATCCTATGTGAAAGTCCAGATATAAGTAAAACTAAGAAGAAATATTTACCCATGGGCCCCTTCATCATGCTGCACCAGTCACGAGAGATCTTTCTTGCCCTTCAATTCTATATTGCCCATATAATAACAATAAATTGTATGTGGTACCCTATATTCATATTAAGTATTTGCTAAAGTTCTGAATCAAAAGAGAGCTTGCCACCCACCAAAGATCTGGCACTTTAGGCCATCGACCACATGGCCTGTCCTTTATCCCAGGCCTACAATTTTCTTACCCAAAGTATATACTTTTTCTATTGGCGTCTCTGTCCGAATCACCGCGATCAGTGACTTCCAGCATAACTGGGCTAAATACTGGATGGTGATTAATATTTATCAGAGCAGAAGAGGAGCTCAGTAGTGGATTAATATTTAGCATAGTTGTAGACAGTTTATCAGATACTTGTATGATGTATTATACAAGGCAGTTCATAAAGATGAGTGTTTCTCTCCCTCTTGGGTATATTGACAGCAATGAGATTTTTTTTCCCTCAAGCTGCTATTCTGTTGCCCTGGACTTTGTGTGATGATGTCCCCCTAGGGTCTGAGAACAAAAACGCTAGCATAACATTGGGGCTTTATTGTGTATTTACCACTGAGACCTGCACAGCATGCAAACAAAAGGCCTTTATTATTCGTGTTGTTTTAAACCTTTCATTACCAGCATTCAGTTTTACAGTAAATAGGTAAGTCAACTTCATGCAGAGAACAAGATGGCGTTTGAAAAGCCTGTGCTGAATTTTACCTACATGAATATATA